>NW_019154333.1:105994-120116 GCF_002288905.1 Enhydra lutris kenyoni | reverse complement strand
TAAGCCAACCCCATGCACAAGAAGGGAAATAATCAAGATTAGAGCAGTGGTCAATGAGATAGAATCTAGAGACACAGTGGAACACATCAAAAAATCAAGAAGATGGTTCTTGGAAAGAATCAATAAGATCAATAAAGCAAAGGCCAAACTAATCCAAAAGAAAAGAGAGAGGACCCAAATTAATAAACTTATGAATGAAAGGGGAGAGATCACGACTAAAACAAAGGAAATAGAAACAATCATCAGAAATTATCAACAGTTTTATGCCAATAAGTTAAGCAATCTAAAAGTACTGGATACATTCCTGGAAACAAATAAAACTTCCAAGACTGAAATAGGAAGAAACTGAGAACCTGAATAGACTAATATCTAGTAACGAGACTGAAGCAGTGATCAAAAACCTCTCAAAAAAACAAGAGCACAGGACCCAACGGATTCCCTGGGGATTCTACCAAACATTCACAGAAGAAATAATACCTATTTTCTTGATTATTCTTTCTTCAGATTCTCTTGAAAATTCATTAAAGAAACAGAAGGAAAACTTCCAGACTCATTCTATGAAGCCAGCATTACCCTTATCCCCCAAACCAGGCAAAGACCCCATCAAAAAGGAGAATTTCAGACCAATATCCCTGATGAATATGGATGCCAAGGTTCTCAACAAGATCCTAGCTATTAGGATCGAACAGTACATTAAAAAGATTATCCGCCATGACTAGGTGGGGTTTATCCCTGGGATACAGTGGTGGTTCAGCACTTGCAAATGACTGTGATACAACGAATCAATAAGAAGAGAGAAAAAGCACATGGTCCTCTCAATTGATGCAGAAATAGCATTTGACAAAATGCAGCATCCATTCCTGTTTAAAACTATTCAGAGTATAAGGATAGAAGGAACATTCCTCAACTTCATCAAATCTATCTATGGAAAACCCACAGCGAATATTATTCTCAATGGGAAAAAGCTGACAGCCTTCCCTTTGAGATCAGGAACAGGACAAGGATACTAAGTCTCACCACCCTTGTTCAACATAGTGTTTAAAGTACAAGCAACAGCAATCAGACAACAAAGAGAAATAAAAAGTATCCAAATTGGCAATGAAGAAGTCAAACACTCTTCACAGATGAGATGATACTTCATATGGAAAACCCAAAATACTCCACCTGCAAACTCCTAGAACTCATAGAGCAATTCAGCAATGTGCAGGATACAAAATCAATGTACAGAAATCAGTTGGTTTCCTATATGTTAACAATGAAAATATAGAAAGGGAAACTAGAGAATTGATTACATTTACTACGGCGCCAAAAAACATAAGATACCTGGGTAGTCTTACCCCAAGTGCCTCACCAACAGACCGGTAAGGTACAAATAAGCTCCATTACCAAGAGTCTTTCAGTAAAATATGTAGCAAAGGGAGGGTTCTCAGGTGGGAGCCATTTTCTCAAGCCATGAAGCCACCATCATGAAGAGCTTGATCATATCATTGCTACCACATGCTTCGTTGAAGCCAGGCTTTGCAAGCTTGAGCTGCTTTTGTTTTGAACACTTGCTCTACCAAAGAACACAAGCAAAATCACCCTGCAGTAAAACAAACTCAGATTATGGTGGCTTCAAACAACATAGCCACTATGATTCCCTGCATTCTTCTCATTAAGGACCTGAGCCTGCACAGTGGCATCTTTGCAGAATTGCTGCTACCTGTGGCAGTGGGGGGAGAGTCTTCAAGTGCCCCTAGGAATGAACCTGACACTGCCATTCACATTTTATTGGCCAAAGTAAAGAACAAGGTTATTGCCACTTTCACTTGTTCCTAGAAGACAAGATTTGGGAATATTTTAATAAACAGCACCAAGGTATGTCACAATTGCAGCTGAAAAATAAAAATTTATCTTAAAAAGACTTCATTCTGATGGAGCCTAGCTGTTCTAACCATTTCTCAAACGCATTTCTAAATAATATTCTGTACAAAATACAAGGAAAAGATTTGTATTAGCATTTTGTTTCTATTACTTTTGCTTGTATTTGCCATAATTTGTCTTGTTCACTGTCTGACATTTAAACCACTTGCCATAGGAAGATTCATCAAAAATCCTGTATTAGGGTCCCCCATTATGGGAGGTGGTGGTTTTTCTTCACAAGAAATATGTAAAATTTTTCATAGGCACTGTGAGTTCAATAAAAATGAATAGAAAATTATTATAATAGGAAATATGATGTTATTTCATTTTTTAAAAATATGTGAAAACTGGATGTTTCCTGGCTGTTGGCAGAACATAAAACCTCTCAGTCATCCAAACTAGTTCTTATCCTGTAAACTAGTCATAACCCGTATACAGAAATCCACTCACAAAAATTAATTAATTAATTAAAAAAAGAGAGCTACTCATTCACAAGTTGCATTATAACGGTGGGCTGGAAAACCAATTGGAGCTCTTTTGCTGATGATCCTCTTTCTAAGTTAAACTCTATTCATGCTTGCCTTGACCTTTACACAGAAAGGCTATGGCCTTGTTCTGCATAACCAAGGCGACCATAATAGATGTCCAGAGCTGAGGGTTAGCCCACCTGAGCACTGGCAGAATATGCCTAGCCTGGAGAAAGCTTCAGGATTTCTCCTTCTTACTCCTGGTTGTAGCTCTGGAGTGAGAGCAATAGCAATGTTCCTCCACACTGTAGAATTCCAAGAGGCACTGCTTCCTCTTCAGATTATCCCCTTGCATTTTTGTCCCCAGGGTATGCTGTGGCTTCCAGGAGTAGCTCATCTCTGGGTTCTCAGACCCATGCTTGCTCCCCTTCAATAAATTCTTCTCATTGGAATGATTCCAGGGAATCGAATTCTTTACTGGACCCTGATGGATACTACTATGCAAATCGAGGGATCATCACCTTCTCCGTGTGTGTACTCATTTACTGAAAAATTGGTCAAATCAGGAATACAGTCACCCAAAGATCAAACTGTTTCTGCTTTAATCAGAAAATATCTGAGCTCTGACAATGTAAAGGCATTTACTGACTGCAACTATCTTTCTCAACTTCTGGAAGCCAAGTCCTCAAACTTTATATCTCACAATAATTTCCCAAGATTTCCTACTCTTGTGAAGGTCTATTGAGCTGTTGTTGTTGTTGTTATTGTTATTTTTGTAAATTTGGCATAGTGTGAGGAGATTTTATATCACATTTTGCTAATTCCAATTAGCTTGTTAATGGCCAAATAACCCTGGACTTTCATCAATGATCTTATACTGTGTATAGACTCCCATCTAAGCAATAAATGATCTGTTGACTTTAATAAAATATGGGGGTGCCTTTTTTTTCCATTGAAGTGATATATTCTCTACCAAGTATTATGCTGTTGTCTTAAGCTTCACCCCATACTTCTCTTTTTGGGATTTGTGGGTCGTCTCAGACAACCACATTCCCCCTTGAGCTTCCAACTCCATCCTTGGGGCAGCTCAAAGTGAGCCCCAGAGGGATATATCTTGGTGAGAGGTGTGGTACAGGATGGCTCCTGCCATTTCTGCACTCTCTGCAGTTACACCAGCAATGACTCCATGATCTGAGGTCAAGATGGCAGCACTGTGATCCCTCTGAGCCGCAGAAGGACTTACACTAATTGTACAGTTCTTTCTATTTCAAGCTCAGCTCTAGTCACGTAAGTCAGCCATCAGCCCCTCTGCAAGCATCTATGGTTTAAAAATTATAATCTCTTTCTTTTGTTTCCTGACCTCTGAGGGTAGCAGCTGCTTTGTACAGTTCCTATTCCATAATGTCTTTGTGCTTTCTTTTTGCTACTCCATTTCTTAAATACGTGGTTAACAATTTCATATAGCAAATGTATCTGTTTAAATAATTGGCATGTTCTCTCTTTCTCTGGACTGGTCTTTGACTAATATGTATGCAAAATACATAAAATTTATGCAACATATTTTTAAAAAAACTATAGATCAATGTACCACACAAGAACAGCTCTTATTAACATGTTTACCTGTTTCTCACAACATTTTCTATTAATTAAATTAATAATCTGTTAATTAAATTATCTTAAATATTATTTGAGACTGTCATTTGTTGATGGATTGCAAAAATAAGACTACAAATTTTTTTCGGTTTTATCATAAAATCTTCGGCAGATACTGATCAAATTAGAGTGGTATATACAGGATATATATTGATATATTTGCTTATGTGCTTTACTCAAAATTTTAATGGGAAACCCAAGAAGGCCACCCACAGGTACAAGCAATTGTACTTCAAGGCACCCAATACTAAGGTTTCTGGAGAATCAGTGAGATTCCAGTTGGGATGCCATGCTGGGAGCAGGGGAGCAAAGAGAACCAAAAGCAAGAACTACCATGGCAAATAAATGCTCCGAGTTCTTGGCTATTTTTGTTCAGCATAAAGATGTTGCTCACTTGATTCCTACTAAGCAGTATTTTCTGGCTTGAGTATCAGGCAGGACGGAATCACTGATTGACGTTTCATGACCTGATAGTCAGGGTATGGGCAAGATGTGTGTCAAATGCTTAGACTTGGAAGCTATTTGTCACCCACAGTATCACCTAGGGCCTCTAGGTGCAGATGGCAGACAGGACGAGATTGGTGGGGCCACTCTCTCTAAAGGATATATTACCAGGGAATGAGAGAGGAGGTGGAGATACCTTTGTGCTGTGATGCAGAGTGACATCCGGGCCAAGAGAAAGGAATGACAAAGGGCTTTGAAAGGAGCACCTTTAACTCATGCAGTTGCAAGGAAACCCTGGTCAGGATGATGGGAGTTTTGAGCAAGTAAAATTTTAAAAGTCAATAAACACATGACACCTGGCATATGATCCACACTCAATCAGTATGGATGAAATTCTAAACAAGCCACCGGATGAAGACAGTTCTTTTAATGAAAACAATATATTTCCTAGCTATCAGCACATGTGTTTTATGAAAGATTAGGCTATATACAATTGAAACGAAGAAACAAAACAACAAATGGCAGTTAACACTTTGGTGTGTTGTATGCACTTTGGTGTGTTGTATGGAGAGCTCCGGCATTTGTCCCTCTTGACTTTTGCTCAAGGTACAAACACATCACTGGTCTCTGTTCCTCTCACTTCAGCATCTCTGTGGCTGTGTCTATGCTGAATACATAATTCAGCATATTCTCTCATTCACACTCTGGAAACATTCATGGTGAAATATGCAAAACTTATGGATTTCACTGAGGAGATGAATGCAATTGTTTATATCACACATCCCACAATTAAAAATATATATATAAAAATCCCCATGACAATTTATTTTCTCCCACAAGAACAATATCAATTCTGATCACAGAGCTACCCACATTTTCTTCCCCTACTTCCTTCACCAATATCTGGCCTCTTCTTAACAGATATCACTCAGATATCTATTTTGTTACACACAATGATTTGGTTGGTTCTTCCTGAGCTGACACCCCATCATCAATATGTCCAAACACATCTTGATGAACTAAATACCTGTGTTCATAATCTCTGCCCTCTTTTGAAGACAAGCAGCTGCTACATGAGTATGGCCCTCATGGCTCTATACCACTCTAAACGATTTTTTTTCTCAAATATACATGAAGCTCTGTCCCAGGGGACTATCAATAAATAAAATTTCTGGGGCGCCTTGGTGGCTCAGTGGGTTAAGCCACTGCCTTCAGCTCAGGTCATGATCTCAGGGTCCTGGGATCGAGCCCCACATCGGACTCTCTGCTTGACAGGGAGCCTGCTTCCCTCTCTCTCTCTGTCTCTGCCTGCCTCTCTGTCTACTTATGATCTCTCTCTGTCAAATAAATAAATAAAATCTTAAAAAAATAAATAAATAAAATTCCCTTATCTTATAAAAACATCCACTTTTGCATTATAATGTTCATAATATTTTCACTCCTTTTTCCACATAAAATATACTGTGGATATTATTCCAAGTTAGTTAATGGATAATAACGGATAACCTCTCTTTGTGGCAGTGCTAGATAATTCCTTTAAAGTGTCTAGTCGGAAAGAACGTGATGCACACACACACACACACACACACACACACACACACACACACAATGGGATTAGAGGCACAAACACTCTCCACAGCCAGACATCTGTGTATGACTGTTGGCCTCCCAAACACTGACTACTCATAACCTGCTGTTGGCTGGAAGCCTTACTGACATCATAAATAGTCCATAGCACATATTTTTGTATGGTATATGTATTATAAACTGTATTTGTACAATAAAACATGTTTATTTTTTTTTAGTAAGACATGTGGTTTGTTTGTGAGTTTTTTAAATTTCACAAATCTTTAAAAATTTTTCCAATATATTTATTGAAAAAAATCCACATTATAAATGGACTCAGGTAGTTCCAAACTGTGTTGGTCAAGGGTCAACTGTATAGACAATTGCATCTTTATGTCTTAAATAATTGTCTTAAAAATATGTTGGCTTAAAATATATTACTGTCTTAGAATATGTCATATATATAATATAAACTTTATATATTATAAGTAATAATATATAATTTAATATAATAATAGATATAATTGCCTTGAAATCTGTAAGGAATTGTTTTTATGAACTGGTATGCATATGTGTTAGTAGGATGCTCTATTTGCAAACTTACTTTTTTTGTTCGGCTAAATGGTTGGATTTAGAATTTCTAGATATCTTTCCTCAATTTATACTCTCACCAAGAAAATGAAAGTGAACTATCCCTTTTCACTTTCAAGTCAAGGCGGCTAGTCTTCATACTCTAACCTCACACATAAATATTAAAATGTTATTTTCAAGAACCAAAAATAATATGCTCATATATTTGTTTATTTTTTATCATCTTTCAAAAGTAACATATAATGTATTATTAACCCCAGGGCTACAGGTGTGTGAATTGTCAGTCTTACACACTTCACAGCACTCACCATAGCACATATCCTCCCCAATGTCCTTAACCTAACCACCCTCTCCCTACCCGCCTTCCCAGACAACCCTCAGTTTGCTTTGTGAGATTAAGAGTCTCTTATGGCTTGTCTCCCTCCCATCTTGTTTCACTTTTTCCTTCCCTACCCACAAAACCCAACACTTTGTCTCTCAAATTCCTCATATCAGGGAGATCATATGATAATTGTCTTTCTCTGATTGACTTATTTTAATAAGCATAATACCCTCTAGTTCCATCCACGTCATTGCAGAGGGCAAGATATCATTTCTTTTGATAGCTGCATAGTATTCCATTGTAAGTATATGTGTGTGTGTGTGTGTGTGTGTGTGTGTGTGTGTGTGTGTGTATGAAACATATCCTTTATCAATTCATCTGTTGGTGGACATCTATTTTCTTTCCATAGTTTGGCTATTGTGGACATTGCTGCTATAAACATTTGGGTGCACATGCCCCTTCGGATCACTACATTTGGATCTTTAAGGTAAATACCCAGTAGTGCGATTGATGGGTCATAGGGTGGTTCTATTTTCAACTTTTTGAGGAACCTCCATGCTGTTTTCTAGAGTGACAGCAACAGGTTGCATTCCCACCAACAGTGTAGGAGGATTCCTCTTTCTCTGCATCCTCGCCAGCACCTGTCATTTCCTGATTTGTTAATTTTAGCCATTCTGACTGGTGTGAGATGATATCTCATTGTGGTTTTGATTTGTATTTCCCTGATGCCAAGTGATGTGGAGCACTTTTTCAAGTGTCTGTTGGCCACCTGGATGTCTTCTTAGCAGAAATGTCTGTTCATGTCCTTTGCCCATCTTTTTGATTGGATTATTTGTTGTTTGGGTGTTGAGTTTGATAAGTTCTTTTTGGGCTTTGGATCCTACCCTTTATCTGATATGTCATTTTCAAATATCTTCTCCCATTCTCTCAGTTGTGTTTGGGTTTTGTTGACTGCTTCCTTCTCTGTGCAAAAGCTTTTGATCTCGATGAAGTCCCAATAATTCACTTTTGCCCTTGCTTTCCTTGCCTTTGGCAATGTTTCTACGAAAAAGTTGCTGCAGCTGAGGTCAAAGAGGTTGCTGCCTGTGTCGTCTTCAAGAATTTTGATGAATTCCTTTCTCACATTGAGTTCTTTAATCCATTCTGAGTCTATTTTTGTGTGTGGTGTAAGAAAATGGTTCAGTTTCATTTTTCTGCACGTGGTTGTCCAAATTTCCAACACCATTTGCTGAAGAGACTGTCTTTTTTCCATTGGACATTCTTTCCTGCTTTGTCAAAGATTAGTTGACCTTAGAGTTGAGGGTCTATTTCTGGGCTCTCTATTCTGTTCCATTGATCTATATGGCTGTTTTTGTGCCTTTACCATACTGGCATCAAGCTGTGTTGATGATGACAGCTTTGTAGTAGAGCTTGAAGTCTGGAATTGTGATGCCACCAATTTTGGCTTTCTTTTTCAACATTCCTCTGGCTATTCAAAGTATTTTCTGGTTCCATATAAATCTTTGAATTATTTGTTCCATTTCCTTGAAAAAATTGGTATTTTGATAGGGATTGCATTAAAGGTATAGACTGCTTTAGGTAGCATAGACATTTTCACAATATTTTTTCTTCCAATCCATGAGCATGGAACATTTTTCCATTTCGTTGTGTCCTCCTCAATTTCTTTCATGAGTACTTCATAGTTTTCTGGTACAGATTCTTTGCCTCTTCATGTAGGGTTATCCCTAGGTATGTTATGATTTTGGGTGCAATTAAAAATGGGATTGACTCCTTAATTTCTTTTTCTTATGTATTGTTGTTGGTGTATAGAAATGCAACTGATTTCTGTGCATTGACTTTATATCCTGACACTTTACTGATTTCCTGTACAATTTCTAGCAGATTTGGAATGGAGTCTTTTGGGTTTTCCTCAAAAAGTATCATATCATCTGTAAAGAGTGATAGTTTGATTTCTTCTTTGCTGATTTGGATGCCTTTAATTTCTTTTTGTTGTCTGATTGTTGAGGCTAGGTCTGCTAGTACTATGTTGAATAGCAGTGGTGATAATGGACATCCCTGCCGTGTTCCTGACCTTAAGGGAAAATCTCTCAGTTTTTCCCCATTGAGAATGATATTCGCTGTGGGTTTTTCATAGATGGCTTCAATGATATTGAGATAGGCACCCTTTATCCCCACACTTTGAATAGTTTTGATCAAGAAAAGATGCTGTACTTTGTCAAATGCTTTTTCAGCATCTATTGAGAGTATCATATGGTTCTTTTTCTATCTTTTATTAATGTGTTGTATCGCATTGATTGATTTGTGGATGTTGAACCATCTTGACAGCCCTGGAATAAATCCCACTTGGTCATGGTGAATAATCCTTTAATGTACTCTTGGATCCTATTAGCTAGTATTTTGGTGAGAATTTTCATATCTGTGTTCATCAAGGATATTGGTCTATAATTCTCCTTTCTGATAGAATCTTTGTCTGGTTTGAGGATCAGGGTGATGCTGGCCTCATAAAATGAGTTTGGAAGTCTTCCTTCCATTTTTGGGAACATTTTCAGGAGAATAGGTAGTAATTCTTCTTTAAATGTTTGGTAGAATTTCCCTGGGAATCCATCTGGCCCTGGGCTCTTGTTTGTTGCGAGATTTTTGATGACTGTTTCAATCTCTTTACTGGTTATGGGTCTGTTCAGGTTTTCTATTTCTTCCTGGTTCGGTTGTGATAGTATATAGGTCTCTAGGAATGCACCCATTTCTTCCAGATTGTCAAATTTGCTGACTTATAGTTACCATAATATGTTCTTATAATTTTTTTTCATTTCCTTGGTGTTGCTTGTGATCTCTCCCCTTTCATTAATGATTTTATTTATTTGGGTCCTTTCTCTTTCTTTTTGATAATTCTGACCAGGGATTTATCAATCATATTAATTCTTTCAAAGAACTAGCTCTTAGTTTTGTTGATTATTTCTACTGTTTTTTTTTATTGTTGTTGTTGTTTTGTTTTGTTTTTGTTTTTGTTTTGTTGCTTGGTTTCTATTTCATTGATTTCTGCTCTGATCTTTATTATTTCTCTTCTCTGGCTGAGTTTAGGCATTCTTTGCTGTTCCTTCTCCAGCTTATTTAAGTGTAGGGTTTGGTTGTGTATTTGAAACCTTTCTTGTTTCTTGAAAAAGGCTTGAATTGCTATATTCTTTTCTCTCAGGCTGCCTTGAAGTGTCCTACTGATTTTGAACCACTGTGTTTTCATTATCATTTTTTTCCATGAATTTTTTTCAATTCTTCTTTAATTTCCTGGTTGACCCATTCATCCTTAAATAAGATGCTCTTTATCCTCCATGTAGTCTGGTTCTTTCCAACTTTCCTCTTGTGATTGAGTTCTAGCTTCAGAGCATTGTGGTCTGAAAATATGTGGGGAATGACCCCAATCTTTTGGTACATGTTGAGACCTGATATGTGACCCAGAATGTGATCTATTCTGGAAAATGTTCCATGTGTTCTAGAGAAGAATGTGTATTCTGCTGTTTGGGGATGGAATGTTCTAAGTATATCTGTGATGTCCATCTAGCCCAGTATATCATTTAAGGTCTTTATCACCTTGTTGATCTTTTGCTTGAATGATCTGTCCATTTCAGTGAGGCGGGTGTTAAGGACCCTAGTATTATTGTATTATTGTTCATGTGTTTCTTTGATTTTGTTATTAATTGGTTTATATAGTTGATTGCTCCCATGTTAGGGGCATAGATATTTAAAATTGTTAGGTATTCTTGTTGGACAGACCTGTTGAGTATGATATAGTGTCCTTCCTCATCTCTTGTTATAGTCTTTGACTTAAAATCTAATTTATCTGATATAAGGATTGCCAGCCCGGTTTTCTTTTGATGTCTATTAGCATGGCAAGTTGTTTTCTACCCCCTCACTTTAAATCTGGAGGTGTCTGTGGGTCTAAAATGTGTTTCTTTTAGACCACGTACTGATAGGATTTGTTTTTGTATCCATTCTGATATCCTGTGTCTTTTGATTTGTGTACTTAGCCCATTTACATACAGGGTAACTATTGAAAGGGTATCTTCAGGGTAATATTGAAAGATATTGATTTAGTGCCATTGTATTGCCTGTAAGGTGACTGTTACTGTATATTGTCTCTGTTCCTTTCTGGTCTACTACTTCTAGGCTCTCTCTTTGCTTAAAGAACCCCTTTCAATATTTCCTATAGGGCTGGTTTGGTGTTTACAAATTCTTTTAGTTTTTGTTTGTCCTTTTTATCTCTTTTTATCTCTCCTTCTATTTTCAATGATAGCCTAGCTGGATATAGTTTTCTTGACTGCATGTTTTTCTCGTTTAGTGCTGTGAATATACCATGGCAGTTCTTTCTGGCCTGTTAGGTTTCTGTGAGTAAGTCTGCTGCCAATGTAATATTTTTACCATTGTCTGTTACAGACTTCCTGTCCCAAGCTGCTTTCGGGATTTTCTCTTTGTCACTAAGACTTGTAAGTTCTACTACTAGATGACAGGATGTAGTCCTATTTTTATTGACTTTGAGGTGGGTTCTCTGTGCCTCTTGGATTTGATGCTTGTTCCTTTTGCCATATTAAGGAAATTCTCTTTAATAATTCTCTCCAATATGCCTTCTTTTTTTTACATATTTATGTTTTTACTTATACTTATAGTTACTATAATATATAAATATTTACTTATAATTATGTTTACTGATACATTTTTTTATAATCATTTTTTTTTAATTTTCAGCATAACAGTATTCATTGTTTTTGTACCACACCCAGTGCTCCATGCAATCTGTGCCCTCTCTAATACCTACCACCTGGTTCCCCCAACCTCTCACCCCCCCACCTCTTCAAACCCTTCAGATTGTTTCTTAGAGTCCATAGTCTCTCATTGTTCACGTCCCCTTCCAATTTCCCCCAACTCCCTTCTCCTAACTCCCCAATATGCCTTCTGAACCCCTGTCTCTTCTTCTTCTGGAATCCCAATTATTCTAATTTTTTTCTCCTATGGTATCACTTATCTCTCGAATTCTCCCCTAATGGTCAAGTACTTGTTTGTCTCTCTTTTGTTCAGCTTCTTTATTCTCTGTCATTTAGTCTTCTATATCACTAATTCTCTTTTCCGCCTCATTTATACTTGCAGTAAGAGCTTCCATTTTTTATTGCACCTCATTAATAGCTTTTTTAAAAATTTCAGCTTGGTTATATTTTAGTTCTTTTATTTCTCCAAAAGGGCTTTTATTTCTCCAGACAGCGTTTCCCTAATATATTCTATGCCTTTTTCGAGCCCAGTTAGCACCTTGAGAATCTTCATTCTAAACTCTAGTATAACATAATGTCAATGTCTATATTGATTAGGTCCCTAGCCTTCGGTACTGCCTCTTGTTCTTCTTCTTCTTTTTTTTTTTTTTTTTTTTTGTGGTGAGTTTTTCCACCTTGTCATTTTATCTAGATAAGAATATATGAATGAGAGAATAAAATACTAAAAGGGTGGCAAAGACACCAGAAAAAGTATGCTAACCAAATCAGAAGGGACCAAAAATTAGTGAAAGAAGAAAGGGGGTATAAAAGTTTAAAAAATTATATATATATATTTTTTTTCCAAAGTATTCATCATACAGTTTATTACATTTAAAACTCTTCTTGGCTATGTATGTTCTCTAACAATTTTATTATCATTAGTCAATATTGTTTTTAAAATTTTGCTTGATTTGATAAAGAAAATGGTATTTCTTTTTTAACATTTCGTATTTCTTAACTACTAAGATTGAACATTTTCATGTTTGTTATTGATCTCTTGAATTTCCTTTTACAGTTTGTAGGTCTGTGACCTTGAGTCACACACTGATTCCCTCTGAACCTTGGTTTCCTTTTCTATAAAACCGAGCCAATAATAAGAACTATGCAAATAATTTGAGACCTACATTAAACAATAAGTGTAAAGTATTTACACAGTGTCCGAGGCCACAATTCAGAATATCACATATCATGACTTTCTTTCCCTCCTTGGAGCTTGTTTTACCTACTATATTGAAAATTAGGGATTTTTAATCAGATTACATTAACTATAATATGCTGCTTATTTTTTATATTTTTATTCAATATATGTTTAATAACAAGCAATTGTTAGGATCTGTTACTCAGCTTCTTCATTTACGAAGTGGAAATACACATAGTACTTATGGGTTTTTTGTGAAAACTAAGTGGGTTTATGTATATAAAATTCTTGGAAAAGGCTTGGCAGATAGGAAGGACTAAATAAATGTTATTGTTATACTAGAATTTTTATTCCTGTTATAATTTATTATTAGTGTATGGAAAACACCATAATATTTACATTACAAAAGAAAATACACTTCTGGGGCACCTGGGTGGGTCAGTGGTTTAAGCCCCTGCCTTCAGCTCAGGTCATGATCTCAGGGTCCTGGGATGGAGCCCCACATCAGGCTCTCTGCTCAATGGGGAGCCTGCTTCCCCATCTCCCTTAGCCTGCCTCTCTGCCTACTTGAGATCTTTCTGCCAAATGAATAAATAAAATCTTAAAAAAAATACACTTCTTTAAAAGACCTATGGCTAATACCTTCCTTATACCACCTTGTAAGATTTGATTGGAGAGCAAGTCAAAGAATGCAAAATGCAAAAGTGGATTGTGGAAGGGACATCTGGGAGACTCAACTGGTTAAGCATCTGACTCTATATTTTGTCTCAGGTCATGATCTCAGGATTGTGAGATGAGCCCCATGTCAGTACCACACTCAGCATCGAATCCGCTTGAGTTTCTCTCCTTCTCCCTTTGCCCTTCTCATATCCATGTGCACTTTCCACTCTCTCTTTCTTTCTAAAATAAATAAATAAATCTTATTTTTAAAAGTGCACTGTGGAAAATTCAGATTTGGATACATTCTTCTTTATTTATTCAACAAGCATTGGTTTAGCACTATTCTATAGCAAATATTGTGCTACATATCCTGGGAATATGTCTGTGACCAATAATAATATATAAAATTATAGAGTAATATATAGCATATACAATAACCTATAGTATGAAATTATAGTTATCAAGAACTTCTATTATACTAAGCTTTTTTTAAATAAGTTTGTGTGTTTTTTTTAAGATTTTATTTATTTATTTGACAGACAGATCACAAGCAGGCAGAAAGGCAGGCAGAGAGAGAGAGAGAGGAGGA
>NW_019154333.1:63513-102994 GCF_002288905.1 Enhydra lutris kenyoni | reverse complement strand
ATCCATTTTCTTATGTGTGCATCCTAAAGTGACAGTGAGAATTAGACAGGGTGATAGACGCAAAGTGCTCAAAGACTTCTGTAGACTTTAGTGGGGGTAGAATTTCAAAATCTAAACACTCAGAAGGGGGGATGGGAAAACAACACTGAAATAGTAAAACAAAATTGAAGAATTTAAACGAACGGTTTAGACATATTTCTAGGCAGATACTAGAAGTCACTGTGATACGGAGTGTTCCACAGAACACAAAATCACAGAAAGCACCAAGCATGAGAAATGTGAGGAGACAACAGACAACAGAACAGCTTCTGGAGACACTCCTCTACAGGTTGGGGGTTGAGAGGATGAGTCAACCGCAGTCACAGGTTGGGGCATGATTGAAAGCAAACATCACCAAAAGCAAGGTAAGCAAGGGCAAAAATGAACTATTGGGACTTCATCAAGACCAAAAGCTTTTGCACGGCAAAGGAAACAGTCAACAAAACCAAAAGATAAACGACAGAATGGGAGAAGATATTTGCAAACGACATATCAGATAAAAGGCTAGTATCTAAAATCTATAAAGAACATGTTAAATTCAACCAAAGAACATATAATCCAATCAAGAGAGGGAGATACCTCTGGGGCATGGATGGGCCTCTCCATTCAAGAGCACAGGAGGAAAATGAGCCATATATTTCCCTCAGCACCACTCCTGTGATAGGCCGGGTTAAGCTACTACCCATGGGATACCCTGTGACCTCAGCAGTGCCAAAGCACAGCCTGCTCCCTGGATGTGGAGAGAACAAGGATGCAGTCACTGAGCCACACATTCTGAAGTCAGAACTCTAACAGGACTATGCATGTGGGTTGGTTGTAACACAGAAACTGGCAGGCACCACGCTGCCCTGAAAGCCACCCAGGCTCCTGGCAGCCTCAGAGTGGGGGTTCAGTGGCTGCTCTGCATTCCAGATTATCCATGCTCTGTCCTGACTCAGACCTAAGCTGGAACCCCTATTGTCCCTCCAAGGTCAGGTGGCATAAAAAGAGCCTAGACTGGTGGGTGTGGCCCTGGGAAGGGAACCCACTGAGGCAGATCTCAGAATGAGGCTGGAGGACATATCAGGGGGCTCACTGATATGGGAACCCACAGCAGATTGCTGTGGGAACAGGGAGCTCAGAGTCTGTGGAGGGTGTTCACATCACTGCCTCAACAGCTGTGTCCCTGGTGAATGACTGAATCTGTCTGTGCCCCACATCTTCTATAGAACTGGGCCTCACAGCACTTTTCCCCCCAGGATTTAGTGAGGAGAAACCAAGACAATGAATAATAAGCACCTCACCAGTGCTTGGAACAGAAGAGGCATCCATGAAGACACATCTCCCTAGCATTGCTTGGTAGAAAACGTGTTTTGGAACCCTTAGCTCAGCTGGTCATGTCGTTTTGAACATCAGAGAAAAAGCACCTGGCTTCAGGGTGCCTCCCTCCAACATGGTGACTCAGAGCCACCCTGATCCAGTTACACAACCTCCTCTCCAGGCACATGCTTGCCAGTCTGGTAAATATCGCACTGTGTAGACACACTATCCTGCAAGCTCTGCCCCAGGAAGCTGTGGACCCAGCAAATTTGTGGCTCCCAATTGGGCCCAGCTGTCCTCCCCGTGTCACCAGGACAGTGGACCTGGGCCTCTGGCCTTACCTTGTTTCTCAGTGGTGATGATGGTGGTCTCTAGGGGCTCCCCCAGCCCTGCCTCATCTTGGTCATCAGTCTGAAGATGTACGCTGACTCTGGGGCCAGCTCAGTGGCCGTGAATCACCTCACCATGGCACCCATCTCCACTGTGGTGAACATGCTGGAGTTGCTGTTGACCAGACAGTAGATGATCTGATACCCTGTGGGTAGGACAGGAGGACCATGCATCAGTCTCATCACCCCCTAGGACCCCACATTCCCACCACCCCACCACCACCACTCTGCCGTGTTTCCACTATGTCCTTCCTCCTATGCCAGCATCTGAGAGGAATGTCACAGATGCAGTGGCAGATGGAGCCTCTGAGTGCTGGGCCCCCATGACTCTCATTCCCCTTCATCCAACCCACCACCAAGATGGGGACACAGTTTCATCTTCAGTGATTCAATACTTACATAAAACACCAGTACTCATCATATCAGCAATTTTAAACCTCCCAAAAAACCAGAACCAGATGCATTTCGTGGTAAATTCTACCATTCAGGGAAGGATTCATAGCAGTCTTTTGCCCACTTTTCCAAAAACCAGAAGAGAAAGCTTCTAAACTCATTTGCTGAGGCCAACATAACCCTAATGCAAAAATAAACGAGGACCCCCCCCAAGAAAAGCGTCTTACAGTCTAATATCCCTGATGACCATAGATGCAAAAATGTTCAACAAAATACTAGCAACTCAAGTTCAACAATATGCTGAGAAAATCATATACTATGATCAAGTGGGATCTGGCAGGAATGCAATGATGGTTTACAGGGGCACATTGATCAAAGTGATACAGCACATTAAGAAAAAAAAAGAATAAAAATGATGTGATCATCTTGAGAGGCAGGGAAGCATTTGACATACTTTAATATCCGTTTGCAATCAAAATTCTCAACAGTGTGTGTAGACCAGGAACATACCTCAACACCGAAAAGGCCATATATGGGGTGCCTGTGTGGCTCAGTGGGTTAAAGCCTCTGCCTTAAGCTCAGGTCATTATCCCAGGGCTCTGGGATCGAGTCCTGCATCAGGCTCTCTGCTCAGCAGGGAGCCCGCTTCCTCCTCTCTCTGCCTCTCTGCCTACTTGTGATCTCTCTCTCTCTCTCTCTGTCAAATAAATAAACAAAATCTTTTAAAAGGCCATATATGACAACCACACAGATTACGTCACATCCGATAGTGAAAAGTTTTAGCTGTTTCTATTTCCTCTAAGATCGCCTAAGTTAGGAACATTGCCGATCTTTCCTTGCCACTTTTCCTGTACACAATATTGAAAATCCAAGGCAGAACAATTATGCAAGAAGATAATCAGAAGGCATCAAACCTGGAAAGAAAGAAGTAAAATGGTCATTACTTGCAGATGATATAGAATATAAGGAAAACCTCAAAGAAGCCAGTGAAAAATTGTTCAAACTATGAATAAATTCAGTGAAGGGCAGGATACTATATCAGTATTCCAAAATCTTCTGTGTTTCTATATGCTAATAACGAATCATCAGAAAATAAATTTAGGAAGATCATCCCACCTGAAGTTGCATGAATAGAATAAAAAACCCAGGAATATACTTAACTAAGAGGTAAAATCTTGGATGATGAAAACGACAAGATGGTAAGGAAAGAAACTGAAGGCAACACACATAAACCAAGAGACACCGCATATTCATGGGTGAGAAAAATTAATAATGGTAAAATGTCCATACTTCCCTAAACCATCTACAGTTTCACTGCAATTCCTGTTAAAATTCTAAGGTCATTTTTCACAGAAAGAGAAGAAAGGTTCTAAAAATTTGTATGATGCCACAAAAGACTCTGAATACCAGAGCAATCTAGAGAAAGAAGAACCACATTAAAGGCATCGTGCTTGCTCATTTCAGACTAATGACAAAGCTAGAGTAATCAAAACAATCTAGGATTGTCATAACAACAGACACTCACATCACCAGAAGACAGGAGAGAGCCCAGAAGTAAACACACATGTCTATGGTCCGGGACCTTATGACAAAGGAGTCAAGAATAAACAAGGGGGAAAAACATTCTCTTTCATCAACGGTGCTGGGAACACTGGAAAGCCACATGCAAAAGAACAAATCTGCACCATTCTCTTACACCATACACAAAAATTAACTCAAAATGGGTCAAAAAATTGAATATAAGTCCTGGAACTATAAAACCTGTAGCAGAAAACACAGGGTTTGGAAAGTACCTTGACGAAAGGTCTTGGTAGTGTTGGTTTTAAGTGGATACCAAAGTAAAAACAAACAAAGAAGCAAAGTGCGGGCCTACATCTAACTATAAAACATCCAAACAACAAAGGAAACCATCAACAAAATAAAATGGTAACCTAAGGTAAAACAATTGTAAATTATATATCCAGTAAGGGGTTAATATTCAAAATATAAAGAATTCATGCAACTCAACAACAAAACAAAACAAAACACACAAAAGCACCAAAGACAACAAAAACCCCAGAAGTTATCTAGTGTATCAGGAGAAGTTCCAAATAGACATTTTCCTAAAGAAGACATACAGATGGTCTACACGAACATGAAAAGATGTTCATCATTAATCATCAGGGAAATGCAAATCAAACCAGAATGAGGCACTACTTTACACCTGTCAGAAGGGCCATTATGAAAAACAGAAGAAATAGCAAGTTTTGTTAAAGATGTGGAGTAGAGGACAACTCTAGTGCACCATTACGGGGAGTATAAATGGGTGCGGCCACTATGGAAAACAGTACAGAAGTTCCTCAAAAAAATGAGAAATAGAGCAACCAAAGGAGCCAGCAATTCCCTTTCTGAGTATTTATCTGAAGGGAATAAAAACACTAATTCACAAAGGTATATTCATCCCTGTGTACACTGCAGGGTTATTTACAACTGTGAAAATAAAGAAACAACCTAAATGCCATCAGTGGCTGAATGAATAAAGAAATTGTGGTCGATAAACACAGTGGAATTCTACTCAGCCATAACAAAGAATGAAATCTTTCGATTTACAACATGGTGGCCCTTGAGGGCATTATGCTAAGTAAAACAGGTCAGACAGAAAGACAAATATTAGAAATCACTTACATGTAGAACCTTAAAACAAACAAAACAAAAACAAAAATGTGAGCTCACAGACAGAACAGATGGGGGCTGGCAGAAATTTGGGGTTGGAGCTGGGAGAAATGGGTGAAGGTGTCAAAAGGAAAAAAGAAAATAAACCCAAATATAGCATATTTTTTTCAATTAAGTAATCTGTACCCCTAATATAACTCAAACTCATAACCTGGAGATCAAGAGTCACACACTCCACCGACCCCACCAGCCAGGGTCCTGGAATTGCCACATCTTCCGATATTCAATGTATGGAGAAAGGGGAAACTAATTTAATCTATGGTATTTTAAGAGCCAGGTATTTTTTGATAAATGTACAAATGAAAGAACACATTCTTCAGGGTCACACACTCAGGACTGTATTTAGTTCTAATATTTATCATGACACTGAGAAAGTAACTTGACTTTTTAATATAATTATTTATATGAGAGACAGAGAACAGGGGGACATAAGCCGGGGGAGGGACAGAGGGAGATGGAGAAGAAGACTCCCCACTGAGCAGGGAGTCCAAACTGGGGTTTGATCCCAGGAACCTGGGATTATGTCCTGAGCCAAAGGCAAGCTTCAACAACTGAACCACCCTGGTGCCCCTACTTAACCTCTCTTCTGCCTGTTTCCCCACCTCTGAGGATATTATGAATATTTGCTTTTAAAACAGCTTCTATTTTTAATTTAATAATACTTTTTAGATTTGAATGAAATAGAGGTCACTTAAAATAATGCCTATGAGAGTAAGCCCTCAAAAATGTTTTTAAAAATCTTATTCTGGGGGTACCTGGGTGGCTCGGTCAGTTAAGCAGCTGACTCTTGATTTGGGCTCAAATCAAGATCCCACCATCTGGGAGAGAGCCCCACACCAGGTTTCACACTCAGCGGGTATGCTGCTGGAGGATTCCCTCTCTCCCTCTGACCCTCCCCTCTCTAGCATATGCTTGTGCATGCAATCTCTTTCTGTCTCTACAATAAATAAATATGTCTTAAAAAAAATCTAATCTTGAACATTTGGTGGTTGCATAATCATTTTCATTATTGGGTGGTGTCTCCTAGTTTACAAAGCACTTTTATACATACTTCCTTATTGGAGTCAGGATACGGTCCTGAGAGAAGAATTTATTGTGTTTATTTATATAGGAAAATAAAGAAAACCAGACTTAGAGCACGGCTGTGCTTTGCTCATGACTGCAGAGCTAACAGATGATCTTCTGATCTTCAGTCCGATGGAGGAGGAAAAGAACAAATCCAAACACTGTAACAAGACCCAATGAAGGGCACTACAAACTGATAATGGAATCAATGCAGTAAGATGATGCAATATTTATAAATATTTACCTACCCAGCAGTGGAGCAACTAAATATGTAGATCATATATGAATAGACCTAAGAGAAGCAATCAGCACTAATACCATAGGGAACTCTAATACCTCACACTTCTCTCAATGATACACCATCCAGACAGAAGATCACAAAGGAAACATCAGCCTCAGACAACCTGTTACTTAGATGGAGATACACACGGAACCCTCCATCCAAAAGCAGCAAATGGAATGCACTCCTCTCAAGTGCACCTAGAACATTCTCCACCACAGGTCATATGTGAGGCCACAAGGCAAGTCAATAAACTCCAGAAGCCTAGGATTTTCCCAAATGAGTGAAACCAAATTGACCATCTTTTGCAAACACAGTGGTATAGAACTAGAAATCAATTACAAGAAGAAAAGTGGAAATTCATAAATACAGAGACTAAACAACATGCTACTGAACAACCAATTGAGTTCATGGGCAAACTGAAATAGGAACACAGAAATACTTTGAGACAAATGAAAAAATAATACAATCAAACAAAACTTATGGAATGCAATAAAACGGGTTCTAAAATGGGGCACCCGATTAGTCAGTGGAGCGCTGTGACTCTTGATCTTGTGGTTTTGAGTTTCAACCCCCCACTGGGCATAGAGATCACTTTAATTTTTTGAAGATGTCATTTATTTATTTGACACAGAGGGGGAGAGAGAGAGAGACTGAGCAAAGTGGAAGGAGCAGCAGGTAGTAGAAGAGGGAAAAAGTGGTTCCCCGTGCTGACCAGAGAGCTGACACAGCACTCAATTCCAGGACCCTAAATTCATGACCAGAGCCAAAGTCCAATGCCTAACAGAATGAGCTACACAGGCACCCCTTAGAGCTAACTTTTATTTTATTTTATTTTTGTTAATTTTTAATTTTTTATTTTTTAATCTTTTTTTTAAGTTTATTTTCAGCATAACAGTATTCATTGTTTTTGTTCCACACCCAGTGCTCAATGCAGTCCGTGCCCTCTCTAATACCCACCACCTGGTGCCCCCAACCTCCCACCCCCTCACCTCTTGAAACCCTTCAGATTGTTTTTCAGAGTCCATAGTCTCTCATTGTTCACCTCCCCTTCCAATTTCCCTCAACTCCCTTCTCCTAACTCCCCATGTCCTCCATGCTATTTGTTATGCTCCACAAATAAGTGAAACCTTATGATAATTGACTCTCTCTGCTTGACTTATTTCACTCAGCATAATCTCTTCAAGTCCCGTCCATGTTGCTACAAAAGTTGGATATTCATCCTTTCTGATGGAGGCATAATACTCCATAGTGTGTATGGACCACATCTTCCTTATCCATTTGTCCGTTGAAGGGCATCTTTGTTCATTCCACAGTTTGGCGACTGTGGCCATTGCCGCTATAAACATTTGGGTACAGACGGCCCTTCTTTTCACTACATCTGAATCCTTGGGGTAAATACCCAGTAGTGCAATTGCAGGGTCATAGGGCAGTTCTATTTTTAATTTCTTGAGGAATATCCACACTGTTCTCCAAAGAGGCTGCACCAACATGCATTCCGACCAACAGTGTAAGAGGGTTCCCATTTCTCCACATCCCCTCCAACACATGTTGTTTCCTGTCTTGCTAATTTTGGCCATTCTTACTGGTGTAAGGTGGTATCTCAATGTGGTTTTAATTTGAATCTCCCTGATGGCTAGTGATGATGAACATTTTTTCATGTGTCTGATAGCCATTTGTATGTCTTCATTGGAGAAGTGTCTATTCATATCTTCTGCCCATTTTTTGATATGATTATCTGTTTTGTGTGTGTGGAGTTTGAGGAGTTCTTTATAGATCCTGGATATCAATCTTTTGTCTGTAATGTCATTTGCAAATATCTTCTCCCATACTGTGGGTTGCCTCTTTGTTTTCTTGACTGTTTCCTTTGCTGTGCAGAATCTTTTGATTTTGATGACGTTCCAAAAGTTTATTTTCGCTTTTGTTTCCTTTGCCTTTGGAGACATATCTTGAAAGAATTTGCTGTGGCTGATATCAAAGTGATTACTGCCTATGTTCTCCTCTAGGATTCTGATGGATTCCTGTCTCACGTTGAGGTCTTTTATCCATTTTGAGTTTATCTTTGTGTACGGTGTAAGAGAATGGTCGAGTTTCTTTCTTCTACATAAAGCTGTCCAGTTTTCCCAGCACCATTTATTGAAGAGACTTTTTTCCACTGTATATTTTTTCCTGTTTTGTCGAAGATTAACTGATATAGAGTTGAGGGTCCATATTTGAGCTCTCTACTCAGTTCCACTGGTCTATGTGTCTGTTTTTATGCCAGTACCATGCTGTCTTGGTGATCACAGCTTTGTAGTAAAGCTTGAAATCAGGTAACATGATGCCCCCAGTTTTATTTTTGTTTTTCAACATTTCCTTAGTGATTCGGGGTCTCTTCTGGTTCCATACAAGTTTTTGGATTATTTTCTCCAGCTCTTTGAAGAATACCGATGGAATTTTTATCGGAATGGCATTAAAAGTATAGATTGCTCTAGGCAGTATAGACATTTTAACAAAGTTTATTCTTCTGATCCAATAGCATGGAATGGTCTTCCATCTTTTTGTGTCTTCCTCAATTTCTTTCATGAGTGTTCTGTAGTTCCTCGAGTACAGATCCTTTACCTCTTTGGTTAGGTTGATTCCCAGGTATCTTATGGTTCTTGGTGCTATAGTAAATGGTATTGATTCTCTAATTTCCCTTTCTGTATTTTCATTGTTAATGTATAAGAAAGCCACTGATTTCTGTACATTGACTTTGTATCCTGCCACGTTACTGAATTGCTATATGAGTTCTAGGAGTTTGGGGGTGGAGTCTTTCCGGGTTCCCATATAAAGAATCATGTCATCTGCGAAGAGAGAGAGTTTGACTTCTTCATTGCCAATTTGGATACCTTTTATTTCTCTTTGTTGTCTGATTGCTGTTGCTAGGACTTCTAATACTATGTTAAACAAGAGTGGTGAGAGTGGGCATCCTTGTCGTGTTCCTAATCTCAACGGGAAGGCTGCAAGCTTTTTCCCATTGAGGATGATATTTGCTGTGGGTGTTTCATAGATAGATTTTATGAAGTTCAGGAATGTTCCCTCTATCCCTATACTTTGAAGCGTTTTAATCAGGAACGGATGCTGGATTTTGTCAAATGCTTTTTCTGCATCAATTGAGAGGACCATGTGTTTCTTCTCACTTTTCTTATTAATTTGTTCTATCACATTGATTGATGTGTGAATGTTGAACCATCCTTGTAGCCCAGGAATGAATCCCACCTGGTCATGGGGGATAATCTTTTTAATGTGCTATTGGATCCTGTTTGCTAGGACCTTGTTGAGAATCTTAGCATTCATATTCATCAGTGAATTGGTCTGAAATTCTCCTTTTTGGTAGAGTCTTTGCCTGGTTTGGGGATTCAGGGTAATGCTGGCTTCATAGAAAGAGTCTGGAAGTTTTCCTTCTGCTTCAATTTTTTGAAACAGCTTCAGGAGAATAGGTGTTATTTTTTCTTTGAAAGTTTGGTGGAATTCCCCAGGGAATCCGTCAGGTCCTGGGCTCTTGTTTTTTGGGAGGTTTTTGATCACTGCTTCAATCTCGTTACTAGATATAGGTTTATTTAAGTTGTCGATTTCTTCCTGGTTCAATTTTGGGAGTTTACAGTTTTCCAGGAATGCATCCATTTCATCTAGGTTGCTTAGCTTATTGGAATATAACTGTTGATAATAACTTCTGATGATTGTTTCTACTTCCTTGGTGTTAGTTGTGATCTCTCCCTTTTCATTCATAATTTTATTAATTTGGGCTTTCTCTCTTTTCTTTTGGATTAGTATGGCCAATGGTTTATCGATCTTATTGATTCTTACAAAAAAAACAGCTTCTAGTTTCATTGTTACGTTCTACTGTATCTCTGGTTTCTACCTCATTGATCTCAGCTCTGATCTTGATTATTTCCCTTCTTATGTGTGGAGTTGGTTTGATTTGTTGTTGATTCTCCAGTTCTTTAAGATGTAGAGACAGCTGCTGTGTTCTGGATTTTTCAATTTTTTTGAGGGAGGTTTGGATGGCTATGTATTTCCCCCTTAGGACCGCCTTTGCTGTGTCCCATAGGTTTTGGACCAAAGTGTCTTCATTCTCATTGGTTTCCATGAATTGTTTCAGTTCTTCTTTGATCTCCTGGTTGATCCAAGCATTCTTAAGCAAGGTGATCTTTAACTTCCAGGTGTTTGAGTTCCTTCTGAACTTCTCCTTATGATTGAGCTCCAGTTTCAAAGCATTGTGATCTTAGAATATGCAGGGAATAATCTCAGTCTTTTGGTATCGGTTGAGTCCTGATGTGTGACCCAGTATGTGGTCTATTCTGGAGAAGGTTCCATGTGCACTTGAGAAGAATGAGTATTCTGTTGTTTTAGGGCGGGATGTTCTGTATATATCTATGAGGTCCATCTGGTCCAATGTGTCATTCAATGCTCTTTTTTCTTTATTGATTTTCTGCTTCGATGATCTGTCTATTTCTGAGAGAGGCGTGTTAAGATCTCCTACTATAAATGTATTCATATCAATATGACTCTTTACCTTGATTAACAGTTTTTTTATGTAATTGGCTTCTCCCATATTGGGGGCATAAATATTTACAATTGTTAGATCATTTTGGTGGATAGTCCCTTTAAGAATGATGTAGTGTCCTTCTTTATCTCTGACTACAGTCTTTAGTTTAAAATCTAATTTATCTGATATAAGAATCGCTACCTCAGCCTTCTTTTGAGGCCTATTGGCCTGAAAGATGCTTCTCCAACCCTTCACTTTCAGTCTGGGTGTATCTTTAGGTTCAAAATGGGTCTCTTGTAGACAACATATGGATCGGTCCTGTCGTTTTATCCAATCTGCAGCCCTGTGCCGTTTTATGGGTGCATTTAGGCCATTCACATTGAGAGTGATTATTAATAGATACGTTTTTATTGACATCGTGTTACCTTTGAAGTCTTTCTTTCTGTAGATTGTCTCTATATTTCTGTTCTATGCTATTCTTAGGATTTTCCCTCTTTTATAGAACCCCCCTTAATATTTCCTGCAGTTGGCTTGGTGGTTGCATAGTCTTTTAAGCCTTGCCGGCCTTGGAAACTCTTATCTCTCCATCCATTTTGAATGTCAGTCTTGCTGGATAAAGTATTCTTGGATGCATGTTCTTCTCATTTAGTGTCCTGAATATATCTTGCCAGCCCTTTCTGGCTTACCAGGTCTCTGTGGACAGATCTGACTTTATTCTGATCTGCTTTCCTTGTAAGTAAGGAGCCTCTTTGTCCTAGCGGCTTTCAAGAGATTATAACTATAATTATGATTCCTCAATTTGACTATCAGGTGCCTTGATGATTTTCTGGAATCTATCATCTTGGTTGGAGACCGTTCAGCCTCTAGTACATGAACGCTGGTTCCATTCATGAGATTGGGAAAATTTTCATGAAGAACTTGTTCCACTCTATCTTCTAGACTTCTTTCTTTCTCCTCCCCTTCAGGGATTCCAATGATTCTGACATTGGATCGTTTCATGGCGTCATTTATTTCCCTGATTCTGTTTTCATGGTTTCTAAGCTGTTTGTTCCAGGCTTCCTCCTGATCCTTTCTCTCTATCTGTTTGTCCTCCAGATCACTAATTCTATCTTCTGTCTCATTTACCCTAGCTTTGAGAGAATTTAGATTAGATTTGAACTCATTGAGAGCATTGTGAACCTCAGCCCTGGTAGCTTTTGCTCTGCCCTAACATTGTGAACATCCTGTCTGGTCGCTTTCAGCTCAACCCTAATCAATTCCACTTGGTCATCCATGGCTTTCTCCAACCTAGCTATTGCTTGGATAATTGTTAGCCTGAATTCTCTTTCCAACATATTGTCTATGTTGATAGCCATTAGCTCTGTTGCAGACGATCCATCCTCTGTATTTTTCTTCTGTTGGGCATTCTTCCTCCTAGTCATTTTGGTGAGAGATGACTGAACAGATGTAGCTGGTTGTTTCGACCCTGGAACACTTTTGAGCAATCAGGATTTCCCACCCAAATGAGAGAAAAAAGAAAGGGAAAAGAAAAAAAAAAAGAGAGAGAGAGAAACAGGAAAGAAAGGGAAGATGAAAGAGAAGGTTCAGCCCAAATTGGCCCCAAGGTAAGATTTATGAGGTATACAAACAAAAACAGACAAACAAAAAGACTGATAAATGTATATAAAAAGAGAAAAAATATATGCAAATAAAGGAAGAACCTTGTCGAAAAGAACCCCAAGTGTAAGATTTATATACTATCAGGACAAACACAAAAACACAGAAACACTGGTGGAAGTTAAAGATGGGAAAGTGGTTATAAATTCTCAGTGTGGGCGAGCAAGGTTGCTTTGATTCTTCCTGGATGTATCTAGATATCTTTGTTAAAGGACTCAACTTTCCTAGGCTAAAGGGGGATTAAAAATTGGTTTACCTATAGGGGTAGTATTGATTGGGGAAAGGGGATTACATTGAAGTTTAACTCTATATGAATATTAGAAAATAAAAAATAAAAAAGGAATAAACTAGGCTAAACTAAACTAAAATTTAAAAAAATTCAAAAAATAGAAATGCAAAAGAAAAACACGGGTGTATGTATCAAAAATTTCAGGTTAGAAGGTTGTTATGGAATTTGATGTACTGGACAGCTCGCTGTGATGGTAAATAAGTTAAAAAATTATCTATAAAAAAATGAGCCAGAATAGTGGGAACAAATTAAAAATAAAAGTTGTCTTATGAAGTAGTGGTGGTGGTTCTCTTGTAGTCTTTTTTTTTTTTTTTCTTTCCTGGTTGGTTTTCTGGGTGAGGGGCCTGCCACGTGGGTTTTCAGTCAATGATGTTCCCTGAGTTAAGTCTTTCTGCCCCTCTCAAGGAGGTGGGCTCTGAGGAAACTGGTTTTTTCAGGCTTTTGTTCTCTGGAGGTTTTTATGTTTGTTCACTTTTTTTTTTTCCCTCTCGCCTTGACCGCTTTTGATGGTTTTTGTAGTTTTAGAGGAAAGCAAACTGCACCCTGACCTCCTCTCAGAGAGAAGCCTCAGTCTGTTCTTCTGTGGGTGTTGCAGAGCCCATATAAATCCCCCCTTGGCCACTGGCAGAGCAGGTTCCGAGTCGCGGTCCCTGGGGATGCAGGATCTTCTGCTTGTACCCAAAACCACAGCAGCAGCGGCAGCTGTCTGGGCAGCTCCAGACCGCCAGAGAGGTTCCAAGCAGTGATTGCACACTGAGTTTTTCCTGCTGGCCCGGGCTGGGAGTGCCTGGTCTTTCTGGGTCTAAGAGCACCAGGCTTGCGCGCACCTCTTTCAGGGGAGAGTCTGGGGCGCATGTCTTAGGCTCTGAAACAATGGCGCGTGTCAAAGAGCGCAGGCTGGGCTTTTGTACCTCTCTCAGGAGAGGATGAGGGGTGTGTGCATCTCAGGCTCTGTAGCAGGGCTCGCGCGTTCTGCCCTCCAGTGTGGCTCCCATCCCCTCACAGGGGCCAGAACCCACGCAATCTCAGGCGCTCTGGCGGCTCAGGGACCAAGACATGGTTTCTCCGCCACACTCTCTCTGGCTCCGCGCCAGGGGAGACTGTCCTGGGACCGGAGACTTAAGCACCTGTCCCTAGCCGCCCCAATTCCCACAATCCCCCCCACCATGATCTTTTGCTCTTTTGGAGTGCTTTCAACCAGACTCCAAGTTAATGCTGGTCCCCAAACTCAGGGCACTCTCGCTCTTATGAGGGGGATTACTTTCCAACTGGTCACCTCTGGTGGCTCCCTCCCCCTTTTGTTTATCTTCAGATATCAGTCTGCCTTTCCCACTCCGCTTTACCTGCCCACTGGCGTCTTCTGCCCCTGTAGAGATCTGGATGTGTATAATTCTGATCTCAGGCTGATTTCATGGGTGATTGGAGTTCTTTCGTAGGTAATCAGCTCACTTTAGGGTACAGGTTGAAAAGGCGCCTCCTCCTCCTTCCCTGCCATCTTGTCCCCCCCTAGAGCTAACTTTAAAAAAAAAAAGTGGTTCTAAGAAGGAAGTTTATAGTGATACAGGCCTAACTCAAGAAACAGAAACACCTCAAATAAACAACCTAACTTGATACCTCAGGGAGACAGAAAAAGAACAAATGAAGTCCAAAGTTAGTAGAACAAAGGAAGGAATACATCAGAACTGAAATAAGTGAAATACAGACTAAAAAGACAACAGAAAGATTAAAAGAAACATAAAACAACAAGAACAACAGATCAACAAAAAGCTGGTTCTTTGAAAAGACCAAAGCTTACAGAGTCTCACTCAGACTCCAGCTAACAAAAAAGTAAGAGAACTCATAATCAGAAATGAAAGGGATGTTCTCTGATACTATAGATACACAAAGGCTCATAAGAATGTCCTAAGAACAATTACACCCCAACAAGCTGGATAATCCAAAAGAAAAGGATACATTTCCAGAAACATACAACCTGCCAAGACAGAATCCTGAAGAAACAGAAATTCTGAACAGACCAATGACCACTAGGGAGATTAAATAAGAAATCAAAAACTTCCAACAAACAAAAGTCCAGGACCCCATGGTTTCACTGGTGAATTCTATGAATCATCCACAGAAAATGAATACCAATCCTTCTCAAACGTCCAGAAAAACAAGGGGAAGGAATGCTCCCCAACTCATTTTATGAGGCCAGCATGGCCCTTATCAAAACCTCCCAAGGTGACCCAAGAAAATGACAGACTAGTATCTGTGATGAACATAGACATAAAAATCGTCACACAAATCAAACAGATGTGTCACATTCACAAAACGAAGGATCAACATAATAGGACCATCTCAACAGATGCAGAAAAAGCATTTGATAGCGCTGCTACCAAATCACTGCCCCCCTACCTGTACTTCTGCTGCCTGGCTGGTCCCCACACCCCGTACCACGGCCACCCCACTGTGCCATCCCCCCACTGCCACCCTGCTGTACCCCACACAACCGACGCTATCCCTTCTACCCCCCATTGTTGACAGGCCGCTGCCACCAACACTGCCACCTGCCACCCTGCTACTCCACAGCAGTGCCCCTTTGTCCCATAACAGCGAACCCTCGCCATAGTTGACCTGCTGCCCTGCGTGTTGCAACTGATGCCCTGCTCTGTCACCCCCAGTGCCCCTACCACTCCCATGTGGACCCCCAGGACTCTGCCACCCTGCTGCGCCACTCTCCAGTGCTTCTACTGGCCTGGTGCCTGTGTTTCCAACAGCACCACCACTGCTACCGTGGTCACCCTGCTTCTCCTGCCCATCTCCACCGCCCCGCCCTGCCCCCAAGCCATGCCATGCTATTGCCAGGCAGCTGCTGCCCCGCTGGTCCCTCCCAACCACATCCAGACCAATCTCTCCCCACTTCACCTCCACATCTGCTGCCATCCAACTGCACTTCCTTAAGTCACTGCCTTCCTCAAGTCACTGCTGTCTCACTGCCCCCCACTGCCATTTCTTCACTGCATACTCCCCTTGCTGCCGCAGCTGTGCAGAACTCCTGCCCTGCCCACACAGCTATTAACCTGATGCTCTTGCCCTGTTGGTCCCACCAAACACCCTCGAAATGCTACCGCCTGTTGTCCCCCCATCCCTGCTCCAGTGCCTCCAGATTCCCTCCCCATTGACCTGCTGCTGCCGTCCCACTCATCCCAGCCTTCTCCCAATGCTGCTACTTCCTGGGTGCCCCCGCCTTGTGACTCTGCCATCTGAAGCACACCCCTCATACTGTCCACCTTACCACCGCTGCTGTAGCTAAACTTCTGTTCTGTGCCCCAGGCCACTGCTGACCTTCACAGTCCAGTCCCCACTGACATGCATTAAGGCCCTACCCTGACCTTCATGCCCTTCCTGTGCAGTTGCTGTGCTGCTGCCGCCCAGTTGGTTCCGTCCCCCCTTCTCCCCACACCACCACCTGCCTGCCACCCCACACGCACCTGTGCAGCCATGCTGCCCCACCCCACCCACCACCATGCTCATTGCTGTCCCGCTGCCCCACCGCATTGCTGCTACCATCCCTCTGTGCTCTCCCCGCACTTCTACCCTGCTGGGTGCCCCACACCCCCACTACCAATGCCCTGTGCTCACTGTCATTGCCCCCTTACCGCCACCCTGCTTCTGATCTGCTGCTGCCTTGTGTCCTACTCTTGCCCTATGTCCTGCTGCTGCCCTGTGTCCCATTGCTGCTGGCCTTCATAGCCCAGCCATATGCAGGCCTGCCCTGCTGACTTGCATGCCTGCCCCACCTGCCACACTGCCCCCGTGCTGTTCCAGCCCCCCCTCCCTGCAGCTACCACCTAGTACTACCCCTGCCCCCCACTCTGGAGCCTTCCTGATTCCCTACTCCTGTTGCCACGCTGCTGCCGCCCCATGAGTCCTAATTCACTTTCCACGCACTGCCCCCACATATTGTGGGCTGCCCCCACAACATGAGCCGCTCCCACCACACTGCACCCCTGTCCACCGTGCCCCCACTTACAACCACCATTGCCTCTCCACCTCTACACTGGGTCCCCACTGCTTCTGCTATCAGTGGTCCTGCCCTGTAGACAGGCACCAAGCCCAGCCAAGCCAGGCTCTTGCTTCGCTGCCTGACCCACCATGCCATGACATTGACATCCCGCTTATACCCAACTACTCCTGCCCAGGCCCAAGCGACATTACCGCCTAGCTACTCCCCTCCATCCACTCCGATGCCTCCTGTCTGCCAAGCGTGTGGCTGCCCAGCACATCCACCACACCCCACGATGCTACAAGCTTGCTGCCCCCCAAAAATGTACCCCTGCCACCCTGCTGTGCCCCCCAGGCCCCCTTACTGCCGCGCCACCTCTGTCTTGTGCCCACGGCCTCTGCTGTGCTTTGCTGCCCCACCTTGTTGCCATGCACTATGAGCAGGCCCAGTAAGCCAGACAAGCTGTCGCTGTGCTGGGGCCTCTGGGCTGGTCCCAACACTCCCTACGCTGCCCTGCCGCCTATAATCCCCCCCCCCCCCAACAGGTGCCACACGGCTGCCCCACTCGGGTGTCACACAGCTTCCCCTTACCACAAGAAGCTCCCCTTCTCTGTACCAGTGCTGCCTGGTGACACCCCCACTACCTCCCCCGCTGGCCCCGCCCCCTGAGTGTTCTAGCCTCTCTGTCACCTCCTCGCCCCCATGGAGGTTGGCTGCCTTGCCCGGCACACCATGACACTGATGCCCCGCTGATGCCAGGCTGGTCTCTCCCCTCCACCCACCACGACCGAGTAGCTGCTTCCCCCTTCCCCTGTTCCGCTGCCTCACCGGGGCCAAGTGCATTACTGCTTCGCATGTCCACCCTCCTGCCCCCTCACGCTGCCACCATCTTGCTGCCCCCCACATGTACCCTTACGACCCTGCTGTATCCGCCCACAGAACCCCCTTTACCACTGCTGCTGCTGCTCCACTATTGCCCTGTGTCCCAGCCTCTACTGTGCTTCGGTGCCCCGCCCCCATGATGTGCACAATGGACCCACCCACCACCCCTGTCCCACTGATGCTGCCCCGCCTGCTTTAAGTGCACTATGGACCCGCCCACCACCCCTGCCCCACTGATGCTGCCGGTCCCCTTGATATGTATAGTGGACCCACGCACCCCGCCCTCCTAACTCCTGCTACCCTGACCCATTGACTTGCACGATGGGCCCGACCACCACAGGATCCTAACTGTTGCCGCCCCCACCCTTGACCTGCACGATGGGTCCACCCACCACACCCTCCCAACTGTTGCTGCCCTGCCACCTTGACCTGCACGATGGGCCCGCCCACCATGCCCTCCTAACTGTTGCTGCCCCGCCCCCTTGACTTGCATGTTGCACCCGACCACCACGCCCTCCTAACTGTTACCGTCCCACCCACTTGACGTGCAAGATGGGCCCGCCCACCATGCCCGCCCTGCTGCTGTTGCCCCGCCCCCTTGACGTGACCCATGGGCCCGGCCACCACACCATCCTAACTGTTGCTGCACTGCTGCCTGGGGCTGCTCCCACACTCTCACCCCCTCTGCTGCCGCCTAGATTCCACCCATCCTCCACAGGTGCCACACAGCTCACACTCCTCCCAGTGCCACTACTGCCTGTACCCATCCCTGCCTCTGATGACCCCTGCTCCCTCCCCTGTGATCCCAACCCCCTTCCTCAGTGTTATCTCCTGGCTGTCAACTCCTCAGGCCAATGCAGCCCCGCCCACTGTGCCATGACCTTGATGCCCCGCTGACGCCTGGGTGGTCCCGCCTCCCCCTATACGCCACAACTGCCTAATGGCTTCCCCCTCCCCCTGCTCCATTGCCTCCCCGCTGCCAGGTGCATTATCACGCTACTTCCACCCTGAATATCTGCCCCCCTACCCGCACAGCTCACATTGCTACCACCACATGCACCCCTGCCACCCTGCTGTGCCCCTCACACTGCCCGCCTTACCTCAGCTGCTGCGCTCTGTGGCTGCCCTGTGCCCCTGTCCTCTACAGTGCTTTGGCGCCCCGCCCTCTTGACTTGCTTCATCGCCCCGCCCTCTTGACGGGCACAATGTGCCCGCCCACCACTCCTAACTGCTGCTGCCCTGCCCCAGTGACGTTCACTCTGGGCTGGCCCACCACGCCCGCCCCTCTGCTACTGCTGCAGAGCCACTGCCTCTGGGCTCTTCCCACACCCACTCCCGGTTGCTGCTTCCTAGATTCCACCCATCCCGCACAGTCGCTTCAGGGCCGCCCCACTTGGTTGTCACACAGCTCCCCCACCACCACGGGCCCTCCACTGCTCCCTGTGCCACTACCGCCTAGCTGTCCCCTCACCTGCCTCTGGCGAACAGTGCCCCCTTCCCCATGGGTCCCGCCCCCTTACCGTAGGGTCATCACCTGGCTGCCACCTACTCCAGGTTGGGCAGCCCCATGGTCCCACCTACTACCCCATGCAAATATGGCCCCATTGCCCCACTGAGTTGTCCTTGATTCCCGCTGCCTTACCCCGCCCCCCACAGCTGCCGCACACCAGGGTCTTGCTGTCCCGCTGCACATCCCCCCATCGCCACTGCAGCCCTCCCCAACTACTCTCCACGTCGCCCCTTCTTGCCACCCTGACCCCGCCCCCTTCCCTCCCCACCACCCGCTGGCCTGGTGCTGCTGCCAGTGATTACAAGGCAACTGCCCCTTCCTTGGTTGCCCTGCTGCCGCTGCCTTGACCCACTACCCTGAGACCACAGCCCTGCTGGTCCTGCCCGACCCCACCATTAACCCCCACTCCAGTACTGTCCTGCTACAGCCCCCCACTCTGCTGCTGACCCACTGTGCCTGCCAACGCAACTGACACCCCACTGCACCTCCCCAATGCCGCTGTGACTGTGACCCAGTGACATTGCTTCCCCGCTGCTCTCCCTGTTTCCCCTGATGCCTCACTGCACCCCTCTGGTTTCAGCCTCCCCTCCCCGCTGCTGCTTCCCACCCCGCCACTGTCAGGTCCCTCATGCAGGCCCTCCGTACCACCCTACTGCTGCACAGGGACTGCCTGGCTGCTCCGACGTCATTGGCGTGCCCTGGAAATCATCAGTGAGAGACCGGCCCTAAAAGAATTTCTGCATAGGGACTGGAGGCAGGTGTGTTCTGGAAGTGGGTTGGAAGTATAGGCATGGGTGTAAATCCCAAGAAGGAAAATGTTAGCATAATTATGGTAAGTGTTAAAATAGCCTAAAGAGCTAAATTTAAAGTGCTTTTAATGTCTCCTTCTTTTCCATACAGTGACTTTATTCATCATATTCTGCACCTGAAAATAATATAATCTCAAGTTAACTAACTGGAATGAACATTAAAACTGTAAAAAAGATAAATAAATATCTTTTAACATCATGCATCGATTGACATACAGACATTAAGGGAACAGTTTGCATAATAAAATGTGTATATGTGTCTAGGTGCTCTTTCTCAACAAAGGCTGGTCAAAATCATGGAAATCATGACTTTTATTTCTCTTCAGAATCACTCACTGTTCTAGGCTTTCATGTATAGTGTACACACATGTGAACAAGTTTTCTCAAAAACTAAAAAAAAAAAAAAAACTCCCAAGAACCAGCACTAGATGTCCACTGTGGAATCGCATGAACAGAAATGCCCTCATTAGCTTTGTTGTACGAGAAGACCTTGGGAGATACTCATTAGAGAAATAAGTGTCAAGTGAAATACACCATAAACAAGAACTTCTCCCTTACCATAATGCTCACTGGGGAACTTAACACTCCATTTTATTTTTCTCCAATCACCAGAAAAGTCAAAACTAACAGCACTCATAGCCCAGTGGTTATATTAAATTTATGCTTTGCTCTCTGTTAGTGGTAGAACTGCAACCTTGGGGCTGACTCTGTGATCATACATGTGTTACTTTTAGGATAAGATGTACATTAATTTAAGTATATGAATAAATTCACCCTCGTTATGTTCTCCACAGCAAGCATTTTCACTGACATAATTTCATGGGATCTTCATCACAGTCCAGGTGAAAGCAAAGGTAAATGTTTATGGTATATAAAAGGTAAGCAAAGGTAAATGCACAAAATAAGATTTTGTGAAATAAGACAAATGCAGCCAAGAAAGTTTTAAGACTTAATAGGCAGTATTAATTGATCTACTACTGACTTGGATAGTATCCTATCCAGTAGATAGAGGGGCGCTCCAAATGGCCACAAGAAAGAAAAGACTTCCAAGATAGCCTGTGAGATGGAGTACATGGGTGTTGCAGTCAGTTAAGTGTCACACTCTTGGCTATGGCTCGGGTCCTGATCTCAGGGTCTTGGGATCCAGTCCTTCAGAGGGATCTGTGCTCAGCACAGAGCCTGTTTGTGTTTTGCTATCCCTCTCCCTCTGACCCCCCTGCAAATAAATAAATCTTAAAAATAAGACATCTAATGAGAAAAGAAAACATAATCAGCTAAGAACCCATTGTTTTAGGCAAGATCAACCTCCTAAGGGAAACATAGGGGGACAATCAGTAAAATTCCTAGCACTGACCAGGAAATTCCCACCTGGGATGGCTAAAGGTTATATAGTTCTGGATGTTGCAACTGCAGTTCGGTCCTTATTAAGTCTTGGCTAACCAACTTAGGGCCTTAAGCCATGTGAGGGCATTTTGAGCCTGTGGTTTTCCCTTTCAACAAACCCCCCTTTTGATCAGACTCTCCATTTAACTGAGACATGGGCTCTAAATTGAAGGCTTTAACACCACTCTCAGCAACTGCTCTGAAGTGCTCACAGTACTTGTTGTTCCTCAGTGTAGTATTCAGAGTTCTTGACCTTTCTGATTAACCCTTGTGATATTCACAGGTCACCACTGCAGTCTTACAATTTTTGAGCTCGTCATGATCTTCTTTTTGTTTGTTTGTTTTTCTGATGTTCCAGTCTTAGAAAGATCATTAGTGTGCAGGTTAGTGTCTCTGTATTTGTATTTAGAGCATTTGACAAAACATAAAGCACCACACAGATTATATTGATTACAATAAACAAGATAATTCCCAATGTTTGGAGTGCAATATGTACTCCAAGACTCCAAGCAATTAAAAACTAAGGAGTAAGAAAGACCCTGCTGAAGGAGTCACTCTTTTAAGCCACGTGGCTTCCTCAGTAACCTGATGTTATTGGGCTTCAACTTCCCCCAGAACTCTTCACCGGGGTTTAGCACATGCTGTTGTCTACAGCACAGACCAAGCGTTGCTCAGCTAAGAGATAACTAAGGGCTATCTTTTTTTCAAGAACTCCTTTGGCCAGAGTGTAAGGATTCTTGTTGGGCAGACATTGCTTTGGCAAGGGGTTCTGCAAAAATTTCAAGAATGAAGGAAAAGGTCTTGATCCTACTCCATCTATGTTTATCCCTAACCAGGGAAGTAAGGCCAGCCAAAGGCATGAAGCTTGGAACACAATTTCTCCTGATAGTTCCCTTCTAACTCAGAACATGAATGTAGGGAAGTTAACCAATGAGATGTCTTATTTGGCTTGAGTAATTTTCAGACCAGGGTTGAATTTTATGGTAGCCTGAAATAAAAAGTTGCTCTAAATTCCAGAGGATACTGCTGTTGTAATAAACTGGACAATACAGATGAGGGTGTTGCCTTTCCAGGCCATTGCCAGAATAAAGGAAAAGAGAAGAGAGATAAAGGATCACATGTTTGGTCAAAGCTTGGAGTCTTGATCCATTGTCTTGAGTGAGCATGGTCTATCTAGTTGCCAGCTATTTCACTTTCTTCCAAGTAGATTCAGAAATATCAATTGTCTGTGTATAACCAGGTGTCAGGTGGAGACTTCTGTAGCTGTGGGACATGCACCAGAGGCTCAATACCTTTGAGTTTTACAGAAGGAGATTTAGTAAAGTCCCTCTTTTACTGGCTTTCAAGGGCTGTCTTCCTCTAATGATGTGTCTCAAATACTTAATCACCAGGCTGTAAACTGTGACGGAGAGGATCTTTTTAACTGTTATCTAGGAAGTCTTCCATAACCTCATGATGACAGGAGCACTGGACATCGCAGACTTACAGTAGTTGGATAGACCAGCATGCAACACAATGGATCAGTAAAAGGATGTACACCGAAACAATTCAATGAAGTCTGCAAGGATTTCCTAAAGGCTCCTGTGATTTGCCCAGTGAAATATGTGCCCTAGTTACTGGAGATCACAGAATGTGTGCCCCAAGGGAAAAACCCATTTTTAACAGGGTCTTTGCCATAGTGCAATCATCAGCCTCTTGGCAGGGAAAGGCTTTAACTGATACAGAAAATACAGAAACAGCAAAAAGGGTATATGACAAACTTAGCTAAGTGGTAGTGGAGTGAACCCAGCTGCAGGTATTCAAAGAGTCCACAGGAATGGGTCCTGAAACCTCTGGGAACAAAAAGTTGTTCAGGATTATGGACCTGACAAGTTAGACACCACTGGTAAACAGTTTTTTTTTTTTTTTTACTGTTTTAGAAGGCTTCCCACTGATGTCCATTTACCATTTGAATCATCTTAAATGCTAAATGGTGGGTAAAGGAATGAAAAAAGAAGAAGAAAAATGGGGTTTGCCAGGGATCTGGGAAGAACCAAGTGGTTGTCTTGGTTTTCCCTTATGCTGACTCTTTCTTTAAAACACTCCCATTACTTACCCACCTTCTTTTCTCTGATTCAGAAGGAAGCCGGTGCCATGTTACAAGGACATCAGGATGCCCTGCATCTGGCAATGAGGAGCCATGTTTTGTCGAAATGGAATGGACCTTATTTATATGTGCCACAATCTTACAACTATAATAGAAAAAAAAAACTTAGTAGGACATTTTATTTGACAATGGTTCCCATGTAATTTAAAATATAAAATAAGCTAAATTAATTTAGCAAATCCTTTGGGATGTTCCAGGTTAAAGAGACTTAAGAGGGCTAATAATCCAAAGAAAATTAAAAAAAAAAAAAACAACACACAAAATCCTTCATTCTCTTAAGGAAGGAAAACCAAATTCTGATTTTTTTTAAGATTTTATTTATTTGACAGAGAGAGATCACAAGTAGGCAGAGAGGGAGAGAGAGATAGAGATGGAGGAGGAAGCATGCTCCCCATCCAGCAGGGAGCCCGATGCGGGACTCAATCCCAGGACCCTGAGATCACAACCCAAGCCGAAGGTAGAGGCTTAACCCACTGAGCCACCAGGCAGCCCAAATTCTGATGTTTTACCAGCTTACTTTTGATTGGAAAATTCTTCATTCCAATCTTAGACCGTCCTGACCACTCATATCATTCCTTTCCAAACATTCCTTTTTTAGAAGGCTTTACAATTTTTTCTTTTACATTCAGATTTTTGTCCTGAGTTTACCTCTTTAGGTAACAAGCTTTGCTGTAAAACAAAATTCCTTTCTTTTTTCCCCTGGAGGGGGGAAAAAGAATTCCATTTCTCATTCCTTTACTTATGAAAAACACACATCTTACCTGTTTTGCATTCTGAGTTGTTTTTTCTTATTATTTTCAGTAGCCTTCATTACATTACTTAGAATTCTTAACTCTTAGAAACTTTCATTTTTAAAGAAATCAGTTGTGAACTGTGAACAAGTATTCTTTAGGTTTGGAAATTTATGAATGCATTTCATAATTTGCTGAAATATGTGTTTCTTCATTAAACAATCTTTCAGGATAGCACAGAATGCATTTAAAAAACAAGCCCAGGGATGCCTGGGTGGCTCAGTTGGTTAAGCCCCTGCCTTCAGCTCAGGTCATGATCCCAGCGTCCTGGGATCGAGTCCCACATCGGGCTCCTTGCTCGGCGGGGAGCCTGCTTCTCCCTCTGCCTCTGCTGCCACTCTGTCTGCCTGTTCTCTCTCTCTCTCTCTCTCTGGCAAATAAATAAATAAAATCTTTTTTAAAAAATTAATTAATTAATTAATTAAAAAAAAAACAAGCCCAGTTTCTTTGAAATAAGGTAACCAAAAGGAGATAAACTCATGTTCATTTACTAATAACTTAGTATTATCTTACTAGTAATGATCTAGATATTTAATGAAAGTAATTTCATTTAACCATTGACCTAACTCACCAAAACATTAAAGTTTTAGTTTAACAAAAAGATTTGGAAGACTAAGACTTTATCTAAAATGTCTAATTTTATTTACATCTATTCAATGTAACTTGTTCCTAACAGTTCACTGAGATTACCCATAAAAATTGTGTGAGATATGGGGTGGGATCAGTGAAGTAGGAGATGAGGATTGCAGGTTGTGCTTGTCCTGATGTGCACAGGTGATGGATGGAAGTGTTGAATCACTATACTGTGCACATGGATCTAATATAATACGGTGTGTTCAGTAGCTGGAATTAAAATAAAATTTTAAAATATAAAATGAAAATTAATTAAAATAAAAATTAAAAAAATTAGGAAACATAAAAGCTTTTCATTCTTCCAAGCTATTTTTTAACACTTTGAATAGAGATCACATCTACTTATTCTATTAAATAAGGCACATGACAGTTTTATTTTTAGTGCTGATAACTAAAGCCAAGTCTATTTGCCCAGATCATATGAATTTGCAACATATTTAGGTTAGTTTGTATCTTTCTGACAGTTTTAGAATGCCCAATCCTTACAAGTATTTGTATCCAATCCAAGGAGATAGGGCTCTCTACAAATTAATTTGTGCAATATCCATCCAGTGAGAAAAATAGCTCACATTGACAACATAGATTTGTAGACAAAAAGACCACTGCATGGAGCCTAGAGTCACTAACATGTATGGATAAAACGTTAAGATCAGTATGTGTCCCTGGAATATGAAGGAGACTATGCTATAATTTAGGCACAGGAGCCCTTTAGCAGTTTGTATTTTATATTTATGTATTATTAGCATTTTCTTTTTTCAAAAGGCATCTTTCCTTTCTTTTTCCCTCAGTCTCGGGCATCTGTAGGTTGGTTTTATATTTCAAAGATACGATAAGCTGTATAACTTTAAGGAGAAAAAAAAGCCAATATTTTATAAACACCCTTTGATAAGCAGGAGAAGTTGGGAGATTGGGAAAAGGAATAGGGGAACTTTGAATTGCTGAAAGAGCTGCATTTACAGTTCTGTTCAGATTTGTGAGGACAGTTGCTCTCAATGACTCACAGACTTGTATTTACATGAAATGACAACTTATGTTGATCCAACCTATCCAGTATAAGAGTTTCAACTTGCTTCCTTCCCTCTGGGTACATAATTTGAATTTTAAGGATTTTTGGCAGTATGGAATGACCCCGCTTGGGTACAGGATGGGTTCCCAAAGGGGGTGCAAAGATACTCTCTCCCAAGTTCTAGAGTCACTCACAGTGAAAGCCAAAGGAAGGAACCAACCAGCCACAGGTACCCAGCAGGCAGAAAGCTGAGAACAATTATGCAGGATGCCACCAGCAAGAAGGCAATAGCCTATCTCTGTGAGAGAAGGGATCCATAGGAATGGGTCTGGACTTAGACGGATGAAACAATGTTAAATTTTCTTCACAGGTCTTTTTATGTGCTTTCCACCAACCAGTGAAAATTTCTCTTTAAGAACAGGGAAAAGTACAAACAAAAATTCCTCCCCAAGGGATCTCTGGAGCCTTAATCCGTGATGTAAATGCTCAGGAGTTGATTTCTAAGTCTGGTGAGTTGCTGATCCACTGCCTGGCCAGGGAACATCAGTCATCTTCACACACTTTCTAAATATGACTAGAGACTGCACCAATGAGGTTAATTTGGGATACCATGCCTGAATCACAAATAAACTTGAGTGGTTAGGAAAAGTATATTGGCCTTACAGTAGTGATCCTGCTTGGGACAGTAGTACATCCTATGTCCCTCCCACACCTGGCACATACTAGAACTGTAATAATATTTGCTGAGCATCATTTACCAATGGTAAGGAATACATTCCTTGTGTACAATGGAAAAATAGACATGTTAGACTCACCCAATCTTCACTTGAAATTTCACCTTACAGTGATATATAAAATCTAAATTTGAGAAACCCAAGAACATATTAAAACCTCATCAGCCAAATTATTATTTTCTGTACAGCTGCAATGTGGCTCTAAGAAATGAACAGCATTTTGTTGCCTTCATCTTATTGTTTTGATTTATACTTTGGGTAGAGCAAGATTGAAATGAGAGGGAATTTGAATTCTGGCTAAAACATTCCTGAAAGATGTCTAATTGTTCTTGTTTCCTGATCAAGTTAGATTATCAAAACTAGTTCTCTTTCATGAGTTTATTGTGTGTGAGGTTGCTAGGTGCTTTCATGTGTATTGTTACATTTGATGCATATGATGACCCTAAAAAAAATCACTGTGACCTTAATATTTTGGATGACAAAACTAAGGGGAGAAAGGGCAAGTGATTTTATCTTTGTCATTTTCTCTGTATGTTCCAAAGCCTCTACTATTTTGACTCCATGGGGACATATAGCAGGATATTTATGCTACTGTTAAAAGCATCAACATGAAAGAAAGACTTCTAGTCCTTTGTTTTCCATGAATACTTTACAGAAAGCTACAGTATTCCCTTTTGTGGAAAAAAATAGTTTCTAGGAGGTTTTGTCTTTTTCTATAAGCACATACCTTTGTTTATTGAAGGAAAAAGAAACTCTTGATTAATCCTTCCATTATAGCACTCATGTTTGATGATACATTTGTGTTCTTTATCCATTGACACTCCAATTACAGTCAGCCAGCTGAATTTCATGTATGCGTCATTTGTTTTCATGGTGTCTCTCAGCTGGGATTTCAGAATTGGTTTGCCATTCTATTCTTTCCAGTATATCTTGATAAAATCGGGGGAAAGTCCTCAAGAAGAAAAAGATATGTTCCAGCCCTATGGAGTGTCCTTCAGCAATTGAAGGAAGAAGTATTGTGGGGTTGGGGAAATATCTTCATTGGAACTTTTATCTGTAGGGGAAAATGGAATAGCAGATAAAAATATTATTAGAGATACACGGACATTAGGTGGTTTGGAAACACTCAACACATAGTAAAAGGAAGGAAACCTGTTATAGAATTAGTCTTTACCATGGCCTTTCATCCACAATGTGTTATGAGGTACTGATTGATTTTAGTTTCCATAGGAAAAGAGGTTCAAGACATTATGTAACTTGCCCAAACTCACAGCTATTAAATGTCAGAACCTGACTGAAACATGGAAGTTTATTAAACAATACATTGTCACTTGTTAGAATAGGAATCCTTTTCCATAGTTACTTGATAATTTATCAGATTGACCTTTTAGCCTCAAATATGGATCCCATGTTCACTTCTAATACTTAAGTACTTCTCTTTGATTTCTGATTTTATAGAACATCTTGTTCTCACATGAGATACAGTCCAGGAGTTTGATTAAAGCAATGTTTAAAGTGGTACCCTCAAAGTATTTGCAATACCTTAAATTTAGAAGTAATGTGCCAATATCTCTAAAACCTCTATTTGAAGCATTTATGATTTTCAGAAGTTTTTTTTGTACTAGCATCAAATATTGCACTGATCAGAATTTGTTTTGCTTTAGCAAATCTTCACTAAAAACACATCTTAAAGATTTCACTTATTTTTTTTTTGAAAGAGAGAATGAGTAGGGGCAGGGGCAGGGTAGAGGGAGAAAGCAGACTCTCCTCCAAGTAGGGAGGCTAACATGAAACTGGGCTCCAGCCCGGGATTCCAGGATCATGACTTGAGCCAAAGACAAATGTCTAACTAACCGAGCCATGCAGGTGCCACTAAGAGCACGTTTTATATTCAAGTTTTATCTGAAGTTAAGTAATGACTAAAAAGACACCATTTTTTGACTCTAAGCATTTTCCTTCCATCCCAAATTAATCTGCCCTGCAAGCATCCTGACTTTCTCATTGACTTCACCTGTTGAAAAGTTATATACAACTGATGTAATATTAACAGTTATGGTTCCAGAGTTTTTTGCATACCCAATGTCAGGGAAACATCATGAGTTTCAAGGGCATGCTATTTGATTTTTGGAATGTTACCAGATTATACATTTATTGTTAATTTGGTGATTGAAATTATAAATAGTAGAACCCTTTCCAATTTGCTTCTCAACAGAAACATAAATGCTTTACTTATTTTTTCTTTGGGCTACATTAGAGTTATAATAGTAATTTCATGGGAAAATTCTTAAGAAAAAGAAGAATTGGACTTCTTTCTTGAGAGGAAAGAAAAAAAAATTCTTGAGAATTTCTGCCTGTACAACAAAGTTACTGATTTTTCTAAAACCTCAGTTAAAATACAATGATGAGTGATTTCTCACGCTGTAAATAGAATTGGATCAAATATACTTGTTTAACTTTGTACTTCTTGCTTGTAGTGCAAATAGTACTTTTTTATTACAATAGAAAGACTCTGTATATTTTCCCAAAAATATATCTTGTTTTTAACCTAAAAAGCATGTTATATAAAGCAAGATTTATTTTTCAAAGTAATGATATTTATGTATATTTTTGCCTCTAGACAATGCAGTAAAGGATCTAGTCGTCATAGTAGAAACTTTGGCTTCTTATGGGAACACTTCTGAATCATCATAGAAAAGAACTTGAAAACAAAATTATGAACTTGAATAATTTCCAGGTGGTCAAACATGATGCTTACTTCCTATTCTTTTCTCTTAACTAGATTCCCGGAGTTTCATTATTTTCAGGATAGAATGAATCTTAAACTCCTATAACTTTCTCAATGTGATAATGAACTGAGCATTAAGTAGTGTCCTTGGGAAGGGGGGGAAGATGGCGGAGAAGTAGGAGACCCTGTTTCAACCAGTCCCCTAATTTGAGCTACATATCTACCAGAACACTCTGAACATCTGGGAAATCAGTCTGAGATGTAAGATTATACACGTCTAGATCTCTATGAGACCAGAAGATATCAGTTGAGAGGTAAAGCAGACTGGGGATGCTCAGACAGACGGATATCAGAGCATAAACGGAAGGGGGAGGAAGCCACCAGAAAGAACCCCATTGGAAAATAATACCCCAATACAAAAGTGCCCTGTGGTAGGGGACCAGCATTAACTTGGAGTCTGGTTAAAGAACTCAAAAAGAGCAAAAAATCTTAAGTGGCAAGAGATGGAATTAGGTAGTCAGGAACATGGCCTAATCCCAATGACCCAGCATGGCCACTACCAATGATGATCCATGCCAGATAGAGTGTGGCAGAGCCTCCAGTCCATGGTCCCAGAGCCCCCAGCTTTCTGCTACTTGCACCACCACTTGGCTGTGTGGACTCCCGCCCGCACATAAGAGTCCAGTGTGGGCTCCTTCTTGTGCTCTCTAGGTCCACAGACTTCCACACTATTCATGCCCTGCATGGACCATGGGGTCTGTGCACTATCGCCCAAGTGTGAGAGAGTCTGGTGTGGGCACCAGCTGGTGCTTTCTATGACTGTGGTTTTCTGTCCCTGGCCAAAGGGTCTGAATGATTCCAGGCCATGCCTGAGAGAACGCTGCATGATCTCTGGTCAGGATCCCTCAATGTCAGCCTTCCAAGAACTTCGTGACCCTGGAGTCTGAGCGCACCCTGCATTGGGTCTGGACAGTAGTCCTGGCAAAGGCAGCCTCCAGTAGGGGGCTCCCTGGACCAATATCACTCACACTTTTAGTGGCAAGGGGGGGTGAAGAGACAAGCAGGCACCTCTGGTGACCACTGAGACAGTGACTGGGGGAGCACACTGATTGTGGGAGGTTGTGCTGTTCAGCGAAGTTTGCAGTGGAGGGGGATCTACATGATCTGGACCACAGAGGGGAGCAGGCTGAGGCTTCTCTCTAAGGCAGAGAGGTCTGGGTGCAGTTTGCTTTCCACTAAACCTCCAAAAAGCCACCAAAGGAATAAAACCTCCAGAGAACAAAACCCTTAAAAACTAATGTCCAGGGGGCTCCTGGGTGGCTCAGTGGTTAAGCCTCTGCCTTCGGCTCAGGTCATGATCCCAGGGTCCTGGAATCGAGCCCCGCATCGGGCTCTCTGCTCAGCAGGGAGCCTGCTTCCTCCTCTCTCTCTCTGCCTGCCTCTCTGCCCACTTGTGATCTCTGTCAAATAAATAAAATTAAAAAAAAAAAAAAAAAAACTAATGTCCACAGAGCCCAGCCCTTTGAGAGGCGTCAGGGAGACTCAGCCCAAACAAGACTGACTGAAAAACAATGCGGCAGGCTCCTCCTCCATAAGGCAAGCGAAAAGTATGAGAAAATAATCACCACAGGGACTCCAAAAACTATAAAACTCCAACATCAGGGGGAAAAACAATATATTAGTTAAAGGTACTTCCTTAAAACTTGTAAATTTCATAGATATCAATTTTTAAAAAAATTATTCTCAGGATTCCTGTTTTTTAAAGAAATTTGAACATATTTACCATTAAAATTAAAGGTTTGATACAAAATAATTCATGATAACCTTTTAAGTTGAACGTTTTTCATATATATACATGTGTTTTCCTCTTTCTTTTCTTTTTTTCTCTTTTTTAAATATACAAATAGATACAAGTGTCAAGATATTCTTTTTTTCCTATTCAATCCTATCCCTATATATAAACCAGTTTTAATCTCCCTTTATCTCTGGAAAGTTGAGTCCTTTAGCAAAGATATCAAGATACTCCCAGGAAGAACCAAAATAACATTCCTCATGCACACAGAGGATTTATAACCACCTTCCAACTTTTTCTTTTTCTTCTGTCAGTGTTTCTGCATCTCTTTTTTTTTTTTCTTTCTGATATTATATAAATCTTATTCTTGGAGTTTATTTTGACTGGGTTCTTTTTTTTTCCAATTTACTTTTGTCAGCCTTTTTGTTGTTTCATTGCTATTCATATACATTATAAATCTTACTTCAGGGGTTCATTTTGGCTGGACTTCTCTTTTTTCTCTCTCTCTCTCTTTCTTTCTCCCTTTTTTCTTTTTTTTTTCTTTCTTTTTGGTGGTGACTTCCAATACTCTGCAGTGTTACAGATTGCACCTTGCCTGGATGGTGGTTGATATATTCAACTGTACATCCCCTCACCCAACTCTCAGCAAAATTACTAGGAGGAGGAACACCTAACAGAGAAGAAATTCAGAGACTGTGACCTCTGGTACAGAACTATTGGATATCAACATAAACAAGGTGTTGGAAATGGAAATCAGGGTAACAATTATCCAGGCACTACCTAGGTTTTCGAAGACCATTAGTGACAACATAGAAAATCTAAGGGATGAAGTGAGAGCAAATCTGGCAGAAGTTAAAATTGCTATCAATGAGATCCAATCTAATCTAAGTACTCTAACAGTTAGGGTAAAAAAGCAGAAAATCAACTTTCTTATCTAGAAAATAATGGATAGAAAAGAAGAATAAGGAGGAGGCCTGGAACAAATAGCTTAGAAGCCATGACAACAGACTTAGGCTAATAAATGACGCTATGCAATGTTCCAGTGTCCAAAATCTTGGCAAGATTGGGGGGGAGTGGGGAGAAAGAGAGAACAGTAGAACATATAGTTGAATAAATCCTGGATGAAAAGTTTCCTAATCTGGAGAATGGAGCAAGTGTTCATGTCCTAGAGGCAGAAAGGACATCACCCAAGAAAAATGAGGCTAGAAAGACCTCCAGACTCATAAATGTGAAATTCCTGATTTACAAGATCAGAATATGACTTTAGGGCAGCTAGGGGGAAGAGACCCCTTCACACAGGTGGAGGACCATCAGAATAATGTCACACCTGTCCACAGGAACCTGGCAAGGCAGAAAGGCTGGCAAGACATAATCAGGGCAATAAATGAGAAGAACATTCAGCCAAGAATATGTTACCCAACCAGACTGACATTCAAAATGGATGGAGAAATAAAGAGATTCCAAGACTGGCAAGGTTTAAAAGTGTACATGACTACCAAGCTGGCACTACAAGAAATATTAAGGGGGGAAGGTTCTATAAAAGAACAAAGAACCACAGAGTGACAAAGAACAGAAATTTACAGTGACAATCTATGGAAACAAGAACTTCATAGGCAACATGATATCAATAAAAATGTATATTTCAATAATAACTCTGAATGTGAATGGCCTAAATGCTCCCATAAAATGGCACAGGGTTGCAGATTGGATAAATTGACAGACTTGTACATATGCTGTCTAAAAGAGACACTTTTGGAACCTAAAGATAGATCCAGACTGAAAGTGAAGGCATGGAGAACCATCTTCATGGCAACGGACCTCAAAAGAAAGCTGGTGTAGCAATCCTCATATCAGATTAATTAAATTTTAAAATAAAGTCATTATTCAGAGATACAGAAGGACACTACATCATTCTTAATGGGTCTATCCACCAAGATGATCTAACAATTGTAAATATTTATGCCCCAGTATTGGAGCAGCCAACTACATAAGCCAACTGTTAATCAAAATAATCAGATTGATGTGAATAATTAATAGTATGGGATCTTAACATGCCATGCCACATGTAATAGACAGATCAACCAAGCAGATACTCAATAAAGTAATAAGAGCTTTGAATGACACATTGAACCAGATGGACCTCATAGATATATACAGAACATTCCACTCAAGTGCACATGGAACTTTCTTCAGAATAGACCACATACTGAGTCACAAATCAGGGCTCAAACACTACCAAATGATTGAGAGTATTGCCTGCCCATTCTCAGACCACAATGCTTTAAAAATGGAGCTCAACCACAAGAAAAATTTTGGAAGGAATTCAAACATGTGGAAGCTAAAGACAACCCTGCTTAAGAATGTTTGCATCAACTAGGAAGTGAAATAAGAACTTAAACAATTCATGGAACCAATGAGAATGAAGACATATTGGTCCAAAACCTATGGGATATGGCAAAGGTGGTCCTAAGGGGGAAATAGATAGCCATCCAAGCCTCACTAAAAAAAAACCTGATAAATCCCAAATACACTAGCTCTCTTTATTCGTTAAAGAACTGGAAAATCAACAACAAATTAAGCCAACCCCATGCACAAGAAGGGAAATAATCAAGATTAGAGCAGTGGTCAATGAGATAGAATCTAGAGATACAGTGGAACACATCAAAAAATCAAGAAGATGGTTCTTGGAAAGAATCAATAAGATCAATAAAGCAAAGGCCAAACTAATCCAAAAGAAAAGAGAAAGGACCCAAATTAATAAATGTGTGAATTAAAGGGGAGATATCACGACTAAAACAAAGGAAATAGAAACAATCATCAGAAATATCAACAGTTTTACGCCAGTAAGTTAAGCAATCTAGGAGTACTGGATACATTCCTGGAAACAAATAAACTTCGAAGACTGAAATAGGAAGAAACTGACAACCTGAATAGACTAATATCTAGTAAGGAGACTGATGCAGTGATCAAAAACCTCCCAAAAATCAAGAGCACAGGACCTAACGGATTCCCCGGGGGTTCTACCAAACATTCACAGAAGAAATAATACCTATTTTCTTGAATATTCTTTCTTCAGATTCTCTTGAAAATTCATTAAAGAAACAGAAGGAAAACTTCCAGACCCATTCTATGAAGCCAGCATTACCCTTATCCCCCAAACCAGGCAAAGACCCCATCAAAAAGGAGAATTTGAGACCAATATCCCTGATGAATATCGATGCCAAGGTTCTCAACAAGATCCTAGCTATTAGGATCGAACAGTACATTAAGAAGATTATCTGCCATGACCAGGTGGGGTTTATCCCTGGGATGCAGAGGTGGTTCAGCACTTGCAAATGACTGTGATACAATGAATCAATAAGAGAAGAGAGAAAAAACACATGGTCTTCTCAATTGATGCAGAAATAGCAATTGACAAAGTACAGCATCTGTTTCTGATTAAAGCCATTCAGAGTATAAGGATAGAGGGAACATTCCTGAACTTCATCAAATCTATCTATGGAAAAACCACAGCAAATATCATTCTCAATGGGGAAAAGCTGGCAGACTTCCCTGTAAGATCAGGAACACGAAAAGGATGTTCACTCTCATCACTATTGTTCAACATAGTGTTAAAAGTCCTAGCAACAGCAATCAGACAACAAAGGGAAATAAAAAGAATTCAAATTGGCAATGAAGAAGTCAAACACTCTTTCTTCACAGACGACATGATACTTTATATGGAAAACCCAAAAGACTCCACCTGCAAACTACTACAACTTATACAGCAATTCAGCAATGTGCAGGATACAAAATCAATGTAAAGGAATCAGTTGGTTTCCTATACATTAACAATGAAAATATAGAAAGGGAAACTGGAGAATCGATTACATTTACTGTGGCACCAAAAACCATAAGATACCTGGGAATAAACCTGACCAAAGAGGTAAAGGATGTATACTGTAGAAACACCCTGAAGAAATCTCCCTGATGGCTAATAAAGATGAGCAGTTTTTTTTTCCGGGTTTGTTAGCATTAGTATGTCTGCTTTGAAGAAGCATCTATTGATGTCTTCTACCCATTATTTAAAAACAAATGTGAATATCTGTTTTTTGAGTTTTGAGGTTGAGGTGTTCTTTATAAATCTTTGATATCAGCCCCTTGTCTGTCGTGTCATTTGCGAATATATTTTCCCATTCCGTAGGTTGCCTCTTTGTTCTGTTGACTATTCCCTTTGCTGTTCAGAATCTTTTTTTTTAATAAACATATAATATATTTTTATCCCGAGTGGTACAGGTCTGTGAATCGCCAGGTTTACACTCGTCACAGCACTCATCATAGCACATACCCTCCCCAATGTCCATAGCTCCACCACCCTCTCCCAACCCCCCTCCCCACAGCAACCCTCAGTTTGTTTTGTGAGATTAAGATTCACTTATGGTTTGTCTCCCTCACAAACCCATCTTGTTTCATTTATTCTTCTCCTACCCCCTTAAACTCCATGTTGCATCTCCACCTCCTCATAGCAGGGAGATCATATGATAGTTGTATTTCTCTGATAGACTTATTTCGCTAAGCATGATACCCTCTAGTTCCATCCACATCATCGCAAATGGCAAGATTTCATTTTTTGATGGCTACATAGTATTCCATTCTGTATGTATACCACATCTTCTTTATCCATTCATCTGTTGATGGACATCTAGGTTCTTTCCATAGTTTGCCTATTGTAGACATTGCTGCTATAAACATTCAGGTGCACGTGCCCCTTTGGATCACTACGTTTGTATCTTTAGGGTAAATATCCAGTAGTGCAATTGCTGGGTCATAGGGTAGTTCTATTTTCAACATTTTGAGGAACCTCCATGCTGTTTTCCAGAGTGGTTGCACCAGCTTGCATTCCTATCAACAGTGTAGGAGGGTTCCCCTTTCTCCACATCCTCGCCAGCATCTGTCATTTCCTGAGTTGTTAATTTTAGCCATTCTGACTGGTGTGAGGTGATATCTCATTGTGGTTTTGATTTGTATTTCCCTGATGCCGAGTGATGTGGAGCACTTTTTCATGTGTCTCTTGGCCATCTGGAAGTCTTCTTTGCAGAAATGTCTGTTCATGTCTTCTGCCCATTTCTTGATTGGATTATTTGTTCTTTGGGTGTTGAGTTTGCTAAGTTCTTTATGGATTTTGGACACTAGCCCTTCATCTGATATGTCGTTTGCAAATATCTTCTCCCATTCTGTCAGTTGTCTTTTGGTTTTGTTACCTGTTTCCTTTGCTGTGCAAAAGCTTTTGATCTTGATGAAATCCCAATAGTTCATTTTTGCCCTTGCTTCCCTTGCCTTTGGCGATGTTCCTAGGAAGATTTTGCTGCACCTGAGGTCGAAGAGGTTGCTGCCTGTGTTCTCCTCAAGGATTTGGATGGATTCCTTTCTCACATTGAGGTCCTTCATCCATTGTGAGTATATTTTCGTGTGTGGTGTGAGGAAATTGTCCAATTTCATTTTTCTGCATGTGGCTGTCCTTTTTCCAACACCATTTATTGAAGAGGCTGTCTTTTTTCCACTGGACATTCTTTCCTGATTTGTCAAAAATTAGTTGACCATAGAGTTGAGGGTCTATTTCTGGGCTCTCTATTCTGTTCCATTGATCTATGTGTCTGTTTTTGACAGCACCATGCTGTCTTGATGATGACAGCTTTATAATAGAGCTTGAAGTCCTGAATTGTGATGCCACCAATTTTGGCTTTCTTTTTCAATATTCTTTTGCCTCTTTGAGGTCTTTTCTGGTTCGATATAAACTTTAGGATTATTTGTTCCATTTCTTTGAAAAAAAAAGGATGGTATTTTGATATGAATTGCATTAAGTGTTTAGATTGATTTAGGTAGGATAGACATTTTCACAATATTTGTTCTTCCAATCCAGGAGCATGGAACATTTTTCCATTTCTTTGTGTCTTCCTCAATTTCTTTCATGAGTACTTTATAGTTTTCTCAGTATAGATTCTTAGCCTATTTGGTTAGGTTTATTCCTAAGTATCTTATAGTTTTGGGTGCAATTGTAAATGGAATTGACTCCTTAATTTCTCTTTCTTCTGTCTTGTTGTTGGTGTAGAGAAATGAAACTGATTTCTGTGCATTGATTTTATATCCTGACACTTTACTGAATTCCTATACAAGTTCTAGCAGTTTTGAAGTGGAGTCTTTTGGGTTTTTCACATAGAGTATTATATAATCTGCAAAGAGTGGTAGTTTGACTTCTTCTTTGCCAATTTGGATGCCTTTAATTTCCTTTTGTTGTCTGATTGCTGAGGCTAGGACTTCTAGTTCTATGTTGAATAGCAGTGGTGATAATGGGCATACCTAGCATGCTCCTGACCTAAGCAGAAAAGCTTTCAGTTTTTCTCCATTGAGAATGATATTTGTGGTGGGTTTTTCAAAGATGGCTTTGATAATATTGAGGTATGTGCCCTCTATCCCTACATTTTGAAGAGTTTTGATCAGGAAGAGATGCTGTAGTTTGTCAAATGCTTTCTCAGCATCTATTGAGAGTATCATATGGTTCTTGTTCTTTCTTTTATTAATGTGTTGTATCACATTGATTGATTTGCGGATGTTGAACCAAACTTGCTGCCCTGGAATAAATCCCACTTGGTCGTGGTGAATAATCCTTTTAATGCACTGTTGAATCCTATTGCCTAGTATTTAGGTGAGAATTTTTGCATCTGTGTTCATCAAGGATATTGGTCTGTAGTTCTCTTTTTTGATGGGATCCTTGTCTGGTTTTGGGATCAAGGTGATGCTGGCCTCATAAAATGAGTTTGGAGGTTTTCCTTCCATTTATATTTTTTGGAACTGTTTCAGGAGGATAGGAATTAATTCTTTAAATGTTTGGTAGAATTCCCCTGGGAAGTAGTCTGGCCTTGGGCTTTTTCTTTTTCTTTTCTTTTCTTTCTTTCTTCCTTTTTTTTTTTTTTTTTTTTTTTTGGTTGGAGATTTTTGATGACTGTTTCAATCTCCTTACTGGTTATGGGTCTGTTCAGGTTTTCTAATTCTTTCTGGTTCAGTTCTGGTACTTTATATGTCTCTAGGAATGCATCCATTTCTTCCAGATTGTCAAATTTGTTTGCATAGAGTTGCTCATAGTATGTTCTTATAATTGTTTGTATTTCTTTGGTGTTAGATGTGAACTCTCCTCCTTCATTCATGATTTTATTTATTTGGGTCCTTTCTCTTTTCTTTTTGATAAGTCTGGCCAGGGGGTTATCAATCTTATTAATTCTTTCAAGGAGCCAGCTCCTAGTTTCGTTGATTTGCACTATTTTTTTTTTTTTTTTTGGTTTCTTTTTCATTGATTTCTGCTCTGATCATTATGATTTCTCTTCTTCTGCTGGGTTTAGGGTTTCTTTCTTGTTCTTTCTCCAGCTCCTTTAGGTGTAGGGTTAGGTTGTGTACTTGAGACCTTTCTTGGTTCTTAAGAAAGGCTTGTACCGCTATATATTTTCTTCTCAGGACTGCCTTTGCTGTATCCCACAGATTTTGAACCGTTGTGTTTTCATTATCACTTGTTTCCATGCATTTTTTTTCAATTCTTCTTTAATTTCCTGGTTGACCCATTCATTTTTTAAAAGGATGTTGTTTAATCTCCATGTATTGGGTTCTTTCCAAATTTCATCTTGTGATTGAGTTCTAGCTTCAGAGCATTGTGGTCTGAAAATATGCAAGGAATGATCCCAATCTTTTGATATTGGTTGAGAACTGATTTAGGACCCAGGATGTGAACTATTCTGGAGAATGTTCCATGTGTACTAGAGAAGAATGTCTATTCTGCTGCTTTGGGATGAAATGTTCTGAATATTATCTGTGATGTCCATCAGGTCCAGTGTGTCATTTAAGGCCTTTATTTCCCTGTTGATCTTTTGCTTGGATGATCTGTCCATTTCAGTGAGGGGAGTTTGAAAGTCCCCTACTATTATTGTATTATTGTTGATGTGTTTCTTTCATTTTGTTATTAATTGGCTTATATAGTTGGCTGCTCCCACGTTAGGGGCATAGATATTTAAAATTGTTAGATCTAAAAAAAAAATAAATAAATAAAATAAAATTGTTAGATCTACTTGTTGGAAAGACTCTTTGAGTATGATATAGTGTCCTTCCTCATCTCTTATTATAGTCTTTGGCTTAAAATCTGATTGATCTGATATAAGGATTGCCACCTCTGCTTTCTTCTGATGTCCATTAGCATGGTCAATTGTTTTCCACCCACTCACTTTAAATCTGGAGGTGTCTTCGGGTCTAAAATGAGTTTCTTGTAGGCCACATATAGATGGGTTTTGTTTTTTAATCCATTCTGATACCCTGTGTCTTTTGATTGGGGCATTTAGCCCATTAACATTCAGGGTAACTATTAAGAGATATGAATTGAGTGCCATTGTATTGCCTGTAAGGTGACTGTTACTGTATATTGTCTCTGTTCCTTT
>NW_019154333.1:60360-63503 GCF_002288905.1 Enhydra lutris kenyoni | reverse complement strand
TTATTGAAGAGGCTGTCTTTTTTCCACTGGATATTTTTTCCTGTTTTGTCAAAGATTATTTGACCATAGAGCTGTGGGTCCATTTCTGGACTCTCTACTCTGTTCCACCGGTCGATATGGTACAAGACAGTACCATGCTGTCTTGATGATCACAGTTTTGTAGTAAAGCTTGAAATCAGGTAACGTGATACCCCCAGGTTTGTTTTTCTTTTTCAACATTTCCTTAGCACTATGGTGTCTCTTCTGGCTCCCTACAAATTTTAGGATTGCTTATTCCAGCACTTTGAATCATGCTGGTGGAGTTTTGTTCAGGATGGTATTGGAAGTATAGATTGCTCTAGGCAGTATAGGCATTTTAACAATGTTTATTCTTCTGATACGTGAGCATAGAATCCTTTTCCATCTTTTTGTGTCTTCTTCAGTTTCTTTTATGAGTGTTCTGTAGTTCCTTGAGTACAGATCCTTTACCTCTTTGGCTAGGTTTATTCCAAGGTATCTTATGGTTTCTGGTGCTATAGTAAATGGAATTGATTCTCTAACTTCCCCTTCTGTATTTTCATTGTTAGTGTATAAGAAACCAAATGATTTCTGTACACTGATTTTTTTAAAGATGTTATTCATTTATTTGACAGATGGTGCTCACAAGTAGGCAGAGAAGCAGGCAGAGAGAGAGGAGGAAGCAGGCTCCCTGCTGAGCAGAGAGCCCATTGTGGGACTCGATCCCAGGACCCTGGGATGATGACCTGAGCTGAAGGCAGAGGCTTTAACCCACTGAGCCACCCAGGCACCCCTGTACATTGGTTTTGTATCCTGCACATTGCTGATTTGCTATGTGAGTTCTAATAGTCTCGGTTTTCCATATAAAGTATTATGTCATCTGCAAGAAGAGAGAGTTTGACTTATTCTTTGCCAATTTGAATACATTTTATTTCTCTTTGTTGTCTGATTGCTGTTGCTAGGACCTTTAATACTATGTTGAACAGTAGTGATGAGAGTGGGCATCCTTTCATATTCCTGATCTCAAAGGGAAGGCTATCAACTTTTCCCCATTGAGAATGATATTTGTTGTGGGTTTTTCATAGATAGATTTGATGAAGTTTAGGAATGTTCCCTCTATCTCTATACTTTGAATGATTTTAATCAGAAACGGATGCTGGATTTTGTCAAATGCTATTTCTGCATCAATTGAGAGGACCAGGAGGTTTTCCTCTCTTCTCTTATTGATTTGTTCTATTAAAATGATTTATATGCAAATGTCAAACCACCCCTGCATCCCAGGGATACATTCCACCTGTTCGTGGTGCATACTCCTCTCAATGTACTGTCAAATCCTATTAATTGGGATCTTGTTGAGAATCTTGGTATCTATATTCATCAGGGGTATTGGTCTGAGATTTTCCTCTTTTTTCGGGTCTTTGCCTGGTATGGGGATCAGGGTAATTCTGGCTTCATAAAAATCAGTTTCCCTGGACAAATGTTGCTTGCAGTTTTAGTAGCCCCGTGGTGCAGAGACAAGCTGGAGCTCCTAGGGTTCCTGAGACAGTAGCTGGGGCCATGCTATGACAGTGGAACTTGGCAGAGGGGGAGTCTATGTGCTCTGGGCCAGCCAGAGGGGAATAGACTGAGCCCTCTCTTTGAGATGGAAGTCTGGGTGCAGTTTGCTTTCCTCTAAACTTTCAAAGAACCATCTTTCTTCTTTATTTTATTTTTTTTTAATTTTTAAATTTATTTTCAGCTTAACAGTATTCACTGTTTTTGCAACACACCCAGTGCTCCACACATTCTGTGCCCTCTCCAATACCCAACACCTGGTTCCCCCAACCTCCCAACCCTGTCCCTTCAACACCCTCAACTTGTTTTTCAGAGTCCACAGTCTTTCATGGTTTGTTTCCCCTTCCAATTTACCCCAACTCCCTTCTCCTCTCTAACACCCCTTGTCCTCCATGCTATTTTTTATGCTCCACAAATAAGTGAAACCATATGATAATTGACTCTCTCTGTTTGACTTATTTCACTCAACATTATCTCTTCCAGTCCTGTCCATGTTGCTACAAAAGTTGGGTATTCATCCTTTCTGATGGAGGCATAATACTCCATGGTGTATATGGACCACATCGTCCTTATCCATTCGTCCGTTGAAGCGCAACTTGGTTCTTTCCACAGTTTGGCGACTGTGGCCATTGCTGCTATAAACATTGGGGTAAAGATGACCCTTATTTTCACTACATCTTTATCTTTGGAGTCTTTCCTCTTGATAGCCATTATATTTGGAGAAGCAATCTAGTTGTTCCCATACAGAGATCAAAGGACTAAATTTAATGAGTCTGGTTGCGGTCTCACCTCAATCAGCAACTCCAGGAAATAAACCTGAACAGAGGGAAGCCCAGCTCAGGCAGCTCCTGGTTCTGATAAATTCTGCATGACTATCCCTTCTCATAGTATAAACATTTCAGCTCTGTCTTCCACTGATGAGTGTTTCCTACTCTCAAAGACATCTGCTGAGACATCAGAGGAAAGAACCATACATTCTGCAGGCCAACACCAGCAATGGAAAGTGGACACTTGAAATAATTAGCAACATAATTCAAGTCTCCCCAAAAGATATTCAAGGACCAGCATGGCAGGAATAATCTCTACCATGGTTGCTGTTCTTAGATTGCATTGCTCGGAGAACTCTTGACACAACTGTGAGTGGGCAGGAAATAGACTACAATTTAATCTCTGAAGGACACCAGTTCAGGAAAATAATTAGCTTTGTGTATTTAGCATCCACTTACTATCACTTATTATCACTACTGGAAGATGTTTATTCTCCACAGTAAGATCAGGCTGTATTCTATTTCTTCATATTCCATTTGGTCCATCGGCAGCACTCCCACCATTCAGGGAGGGAGGCGGGATGGAGATCTAGGTCTCAGATGGCTTTGAAGTTACCGTAAACCAATTATCACACATCTACCCGGACATTAAAGAATGGAGTTTTAAAATGAGCAGGAATTTAGGATATTTTCAGTATTTCTTGGTCATTTATTAAAAGCCAAGCATGGCATCAAATTTAACCCTAAAAGTTAGCCTGTAAATTTGCTTTGGACCAACAATGTAAATGCTTCCACTAGAGCACCACTCTGTTTCCGCTGATGTAT
>NW_019154333.1:29822-59297 GCF_002288905.1 Enhydra lutris kenyoni | reverse complement strand
TAATGTAAAATATGTAGCAAAGGGAAGGTTCACAGTTGGGAGCCATTTTCTCAAGCCATGAAGCCACCATCATGAAGAACTTGATCATATCATCGTTACCACATCCTTCATTGATGCCAGGCTTTGAAAGCATGAGCTGCTTTTGTGAACACTTGCTCTACCAAACAACACAAGCAAAATCACCCTGCAGTAAAATAAACTCATATTATGGTGGCTTCAAACAACATAGCCGCTATGATTCCCTGCATTCTTCTCATTATGGTCCTGAAACTGCACAGTGGCCAGTCTTTGCAGAATTGCTGCTGTCTGTGGCAGTGAGGGGAGAGTCTTCAAGTGTCCCTAGGAATGAACATGACACAGCCATTCACATTTTATTGGCCAAAGTAAAGAACAAGGGAGTTGCCATTTTCACTTGTTCCCAGAATACAAAAATTTGGGAATACTTTAATAAACAGCACTAAGGTATGTCAAAATTGCAGCTGATAAATAAAAATTTATCTTATTAAGACTTCATTCCGATATAGTCTAGCTGTATTAGCCATCTCTCAAACACATTTCTAAATAATATTCTGTACAAAATACAAGGAAAAGATTTGTATTAGCATTTTGTTTCTATTACTTTTGCTTGTATTTGCCATAATTTGTCTTGTACACTGCCTGACATTTAAACCACTTGCCATAGGAAGATTCATCAAAGATCCTGTATTAGGGTCCCCCATTATGGTAGGTGGTGGGTTTTCTTCACAAGAAATGTGTAAAATGTTTGATAGACACTGTGAGTTCAATAAAAATGAATAGATAATTATTATCATAGGAAATATGATGAGACATTTCATTTTTTAAAAATATGTGAAATCTGGATGGATCCTGGCTGTTGGCAGAACATAAAACCTCTCAGTCAACCAAACTAGTTCTTATCCTGTAAACTAGTCATAACCCCTATACAGGAATCCAGTCATAAAAAAAATTAATTAATTAAAAAAGAGAGCTACTCATTCACAGGTTGCATTATAATGGTGGGCTGGAAAACTGTTTGCAGTTCTTTTGCTGATGATCCTCGTTCTAAATTAATCTCTATTCATGCTTGCCTTGACCTTCACACACAAAGGCTATAGCCTTGTTCTGCATAACCAAGGCTACTATAATAGATGTCCAGAGGTGAGGGTTAGNCTGCATAACCAAGGCTACTATAATAGATGTCCAGAGGTGAGGGTTAGCCCACCTGAGCACTGGCAGAATATGCCTAGCCTGGAGGAAGCTTCAGGATTTCTCCTTCTTACTCCTGGTTGTAGCTCTAGAGTGAGAGAAATTGCAATGTTCCTCCACACTGTAGAATTCCAAGAGGCACTGTTTCCTCTTCAGATTATCCCCTTGCATTTTTGTCCCCAGGGGATGCAGTGGCTTCCAGGAGTAGCTCATCTCTGGGTTCTCAGACCCATGCTTGCTCCCCTTCAATAAATTCTACTCATTGGAATGATTCCAGGGAATCGAATTCTTTACTGGACGCTGATGGATACCACTGTGCAAATCAAGGGATCATCACTTTCTCTGTGTGTGTACTCATTTACTGAAAACTGGGTCAAATCAGGAATACAGTCACCCAAAGATCAAACTGCTTCTGCTTTAAACAGAAAATATCTGAGCTCTGAAAAATGTAAAGGCAATTTCTGAATTCCACTCTCTTTCTCAAATTCTGGAAGCCAAGTCCTCAAACTTTATATCTCACAATAATTTCCCAAGATTTTCTACTCTTGTGAAGGTCTCTCAAGCTGTTGTTGTTGTTGTTATTTTTATAACTTTGGCATAGTGTGAGGAGATTTTATATCACATTTTGCTAATTCCAATTAGCTTGTCAATGGCCAAGTAAACTTGGACTTCCATCAATGATCTTCTACTGTGTATAGACTCCCATCTAGGCACTAAATGGTCTGTTGACTTTAATAAAACATGGTGGGTGCCTTTTTTTCCATTGAAGTGATATATTCTCTGCCAAGAATTATGTTGTCCTAAGCTTCAACCCATACTTCTCTTTTTGGGGTTTGTGGGTCATCTCAGACAACAGTCAACCACATTCCCCATGAGTTTCCAACTCCATCCTTGGGGCAGCTCAAAGTGAGCCCCAGAGGGATATGTCTTGGTGAGAGAGTGGTACAGGATGGCTTCTGTCCATTTCTGCACTCCCTGCAGTTACACCAGCAATGACTACATGATCTGAGGTCAAGATGGCAGCACTGTGATCCCTCTGATCCACAGAAGGACTTACACTAAGTGCACAGCTCCTTCTATGCCAAGCTCAGCTCTAGCCACGTAGGTCAGTCATCAGCCCCTCTGCAAGTATCCATGGTTTAAAAATTATAATCTCTTNCATCAGCCCCTCTGCAAGTATCCATGGTTTAAAAATTATAATCTCTTACTTTTGTTCCCCGACCTCTGAGGGTAGCAACTGCTTTGTACCGTTCCTATTCCATAATGTCTTTGTGCTTTCTTTTCGCTACCCCAATTCTGAAATATGTGGTTAACAATTCCATACAACAATGCATCTGTTTAAATAATTGGTGTGTTCTCTTTATCTCTGGGCTGGTCTCTTACTAATATGTATGCCAAATACATAACATTTATGCAATTTATTTTAAAATACTATAGCTCAATGTACCACCCAAGAACAACTCTTATTAACATTTTTACCTCTTTCTACCAGCATTTTCTATTAATTAAATTAATAATTTCTACTAATTAAATTATCTAAAATAAATATTATTTGAGACTGACATTTGTTGCTAGGACTGCAAAAATAAGACTATACATTGTTTTCTGTTATATCATAAAATCTTTGGCAGATATTGACCAAATTAGAGTGGTATATATAGGATATATAGTAATATATTTGCTTATGTGCTTTACTCAAAATTTTAATGGGAAACCCAAGAAGGCCACCCATAGGTACAGGCAATTGTACTTCAAGGCACCCAGTACTAAGGTTTCTGGAGAATTGGTGAGATTCTAGTTGGGATGTCATGCTGGGAGCTGGGGAGCAAAGAGAACCAAAAGCCAAAACTACCATGGCAAATAAATGGTCTGAGTTCTTGGCTATTTTTGTTCACCATCAAGAGGCTACTCACTCGATTCTTACTAAGCGGTATTTTCTGGCTTGAGTATCAGGCAGGACTGAATCACTGATTGACGTTTCATGACGTGGGCAAGGTGTGTGTCAAATGCTCAGACTTGGAAGCTATTTGTTACCAGCAGTATCACTTAGGGCCTCTGGGGGCAGATGGCAGACAGGACGAGATCGGTGGGGCCACTCTCTCTAAAGGATGTATTACTAGGGAGTGGGAGGAGGTGGAGACACCTTTATGCTGTGATGCAGGGTGACGTGTGGGCCAAGAGAAAGGAAGGACAAAGGGCTTTGTAAGGAGCACCTTGAACTTATGCAGTTGCAAGGAAACCCCGGTCAGGCTGATGGGTGTCTTGAGCAAGTAAAATCTTAAAAGTCAAGAAACACAAGACAACTGGCAAATGATCCACACCCAATCAGTATGGATGAAACTCTAAACAAGCCACCAGATGAGCATAGCTCTTTTAATGAAACCAATATATTTCCTAGCTATCAGCACATGTTTGCTATGAAAGATTAGGCTATATGTAATTTGAAATGGAGAAACAGAAAGCAAAAATGGCAGTTTGTTCCATTGTATGCACTTTGCTGCATTGTATGGAGAGCTCTGGCTCTTGTCCCTCGACTTTTGCTCAAGGTACAAACACATTGCTGGCCTCTGTTCCTCTCACTTCAGCATCTCTGTGGCTGTGTCTGTGCTGTATACATAATTCAGCATATTCTCTCATTTATATTCTGGAAACATACACTCTTATTTATGGTGAGCTATGCAAAACTTATTGTGGATTTTACTGAGGAGATGAATGCAATTGTTTATATCACACATCCCACAATTAAAAAAAAGAAAAAAAAAAAAACAAAAAAAAACACTAAAAATCCCCATGAAAATTTTTTTCTCCCACAAGTACAGTATCAACCCTGATCAGAGAGCTATCTATATTTTCTTCCCCTTCTTCCTCCAGCAATATCTGGCCTCTTCTTACAGATATCACTCAGATATCTATTTTGTTACACACAATGATTTGGTTGGTTCTTCCTGAGCTGACACCCCATCATCAATATGTCCAAACCCGTCCTGATGAACTAAATGTCTGTGTTCATAATCTCCGCCCTCTTTTGAAGACAAGCACCTGCTACATGAGTATGGCCCTCATGGCTCTACACCACTCTAAACCATTTTTTCTCAAATATACATAAAGCTCTGTCCCAGGGGACTATCAATAGATAAAATTTCCTCATCTTATAAAAAAATCCACTTTTGCATTATAATGCTCATGATATTTTCACTCCCCTTTCCACATAAAATATACTGTGGATATTATTCCAAGTCTGTAACTGGATAATGATGGATGATCTCTCTTTATGTCAGTGCTAGATAATGGTTTGATTTCTTCTTTGCTGATTTGGATGACTTTAATTTCTTTTTGTTGTCTGATTGCTGAGGGTAGGACTTCTAGTACTCTGTCGAATAACAGTGATAACAGTGGTGATAATGGACATCTTTGCCATGTTCCTGACCTTAGCGGAAAAGCTCTCAGTTTTTCTCCATTGAGAGTGATTTTCACTGTGGGTTTTTCATAGATGGCTTTGATGATATGGAGGTAGGTACCCTCTACCATTCCCCACACTTTGAAGAGCTTTGACCAAGAAAAGATGTTGTACGTTGTCAAATGCTTTTTCAGTGTCTATTGAAAGTATCATATGGTTCATGTTCTTGCCTTTATTTATGTATTGTAACGCATTGATTGATTTGTGGATGTTGAACCATCCTGGCAGCCCTGGAATAAATCCCACTTGGTCGTGGTGACTAATCCTTTAAATGTACTCTTGGATCCTATTGGCTAGTATTTTGTTGAGAATTTTCACATCTGTGTTCATCAAGGATATTGGTCTGTAATTCTGTTTTTTGGTGGGGTCTTTGTCTGGTTTTGGGATCAAGGTAATGCTGGCCTCATAAAATGGGTTTTGAAGTTTTCCTTCCATTTTTTTTTTGGGGGGGGGACATTTTCAGGAGAATAGGTATTAATTCTTCTTTAAATGTCCGGTAGAATTTCCTTGGGAAGCCATCTGGCCCTGGACTCTTGTTTGTTGGGAGATTTTTGATGACCAGTTCAATCTCCTTACTGGTTATGGGTCTATTCAGGTTTATTATTTCTTCCAGGTTCAGTTGTTGTAGTCTATACGTCCCTAGGAATGCATCTATTTCTTCCAGATACGTATATTTGCTTCCAGGACATATATTTGCTCATAATATGTTCTTATAATTGTTTGCATTTCTTTGGTGTTCTTTGGGATCTCTCCTCTTTCATTGATTATTTTACTTATTTGGGTCCTTTCTCTTTCTTTTTGATAAGTCTGGCCAGGGATTTATCAATCATATAAATTCTTTCAAAGAACTAGCTCATAGTTTCTTTGATTCCTCCCACTGTTTTTGTTGTTGTTGTTGTTGTTGTTGTTTGTTTGTTTGTTTCTATTTCATTGATTTCTGCTCTGATCTGTTATTTCCCTTATCTGGCTGGGTTTAGGCTTTCTTTGCTGTTCTTTCTCCAGCTCCTTTAAGTGTAGGGTTAGGTTGTGTATTTGAGACCTTTTTTATTTGTTGAAAAAGCTTGAATCGCTATGTACTTTCCTCTCAGGACTGCCTTTGCTGTGTCCCACAGATTTTGAACCATTGTGTTTTCATTATCATTTGTTTCCATGGATTTTTTCCATTCTTTAATTTCCTGGTTGACCCATTCATCCTTAAATAGGATGCTCTTTAACCTGCATGTGTTTGGGTTGTTTCCAACTTTCCTCTTGTTATTGAGTTCTAGCTTCAGAGCACTGTGGTCTTAAAATATGCAGGGAATGATCCCAAACCTTTCATACTGACTGAGACTTGATTTGTGACCCAGGATGTGATCTATTCTGGAGAATGTTCCATGTGCCCTAGAGAAGAATGTGTATTCTGTTACTATGGGATGAAATTTTCTAAATATATCTGTGATGTCCATCTAGTCCAGTGTGTCATTTAAGGCCTTTATTTCCTTGCTGAACTTTTGCATGGATGATCTGTCCATTTCCGTGAGGGGAGTGTTAAAATCCCCTACTATTATAGTATTATTGTTGATGTGTTTCTTTGATTGTGTTGTTAATTGCTTTATGTAATTGGCTGCCTCCATGGTAGCGGTATAGATATTTAAAATTGTTAGATATTCTTGTTGGACAGACCTGTTTAGTATGATATAGTGTCCTTCCTCATCTCTTCTTATAGTCTTTGGCTTAAAAGCTAAATGATCTGATATACAGATTACCTCCCCAGCTTGCTTTTGATGTCTATTAGCATGGCAAGTTGTTTTCGACTCCCTCACTTTAAATCTGGAGGTGTTTGTGGATCTAAAATGAGTTTCTTGTAGATCACATATTGATGGGTTTTGTTTTTTTATCCATTCTGATATCCTGTGTCTTTGATTGGGGCGTTTAGACCATTTACATTCAGGGTAACTATTGAAAGGGTACATTCCATGTAATATTGAATGATATGAATTTAGTGCCATCGTATTGCCTTTAAGGTGACTGTTACTGTATATTGTCTCTGTTCCTTTCTGGTCTACTACTTCTAGGCTCTCTCTTTGCTTAGAGGACCCATTTCAATATTTCCTGTAGGGCTGATTTAGTGTTTACAAATTCTTTTAGTTTTTGTTTGTCCTGGAAGCTTTAGTCTCTCCTTGTATTTTCAATGATAGCCTAGCTGGATATAGTATTCTTGGCTGCATGTTTTCCTCATTTAGTGCTCTGAATATACCATGCCAGTTCTTTCTGGCCTGCCATGCTCTGGGGGTAAGTCTGCTGCCAAAATAATATTTATACCATTGTATGTTACAGACTTCTTGTCCTAAGCTGCTTTCAGGATTTTCTCTTTGTCACTAAAACTTGTAATTTCTACTACTAGATGACAGGGTGTGGTCTTATTTTTATTGACTTTGAGGGGGGTTCTCTGTGTATTTTGGATTTGATGCTTGTTCCTTTTGCCATATTAAGGAAATTCTCTATAATAATTCGCTCCAATATGTTTTCTGCCCCCCCCGTCTCTTCTTCTTCTGGAATCCCAGTTATTCTAATTTTTTTTCTCTTATGGTATCACTTATCTCTCAAATTCTCCCCTCATAGTCCAGCACTTGTTTGTTTCTCTTTTGCTCAGCTTTTTTATTCTCCATCACTTGTTCTGCTATACCACTAATTCTCTCTTCTGTATCATTTATAATAGCAGTAAGAGCCTCCATTTATTATTGCACCTCATTAATAGCTTTTTTAAATTTAAAGTTGGTTAGATTTTAGTTCTTTTATTTCTCCAGAAAGGGCTTTTATTTCTCCAGACAGGTTTCCCTAATATCTTCTATGCCTTTTTCGAGCCCAGCTAGCACCTTGAGAATCTTCATTCTGAACTCTAGTCTGACATATTACCAATGTCTATATTGATTAGGTCCCTAGCCTTCAGTACTTCTTCTTCTACTTTTTTTTTTGTGTGTGTGAGTTTTCGCCTTGTCATTTTATCTAGGTAAGACTATATGAATGGAGAATAAAATACTAAAAGGGTGGCAAAGACCCCATAAAAAGCATGCTAACCAAATCAGAAGTGACCCAAAGTCAGTGGGAGAAGAAATGGGGTAAAGAAGTTTAAAAAATGGATATATATATATATATATATATATATATATATATATTCCCAAAGTATTCATCATACAATTTGTGACATTTAAAACTCTTCATGGCTATGTATGTTCTATATCCATTTTATTATCATTAGTCAACATTGATTTTAAAAATTTTGCATGATTTGATAATGAAAATGATAATTCTTTTTTACTAGTTTGCCTTTCGTAACTAGTAAGGTTGAATTTTTTTCATGTTTGTTATTGATCTCTTGAATTTCCTTTTTCAGTTTGTAGGTCTGTGACCTTGAGTCACATATTGATTCCATCTGAACCTTGGTTTCCTTTTCTATAAAACCGAGCCAATAATAAGAACTATGCAAATAATTTGAGACCTACATTAGACAATAAGTGTAACGTATTTACACAGTGTCCGAGGCCACAATTCAGAATATCACATATCATGACTCTCTTTCCCTCCTTGGAGCTTGTATTACCTACTATATTGAAAATTAATGATCTTTATCTGATTACATTAACTATAATATACTGCTTATTTTTTATATTTTTATTCAATATATGTTTAATAACAAGCAATTGTTAGGATCTGTTACTCAGCTTCTTCATTTATGAAGTGGAAATACACATAGTACTTATGGGCTTTTTGTGAAAACTAAGTGGGTTTACGTATGTAAAATTCTTAGAACAAGACTTGGCAGACAGGTAGGACTAAATAAATGTTATTTTTTTACTAGAATTTTTATTCCTATTATCATTCATTATTAGTATATGGAAAACACCAAAATCTTAACAGTACAAAAGAAAATACACTTCCTGGGCACCTGGGTTGCTCAGTGGTTTAAGCCCCTGCCTTCAGCTCAGGTCATGATCTCAGGGTCCTGGGATCGAGCCCCACATTGGGCTCTGCTCAGTGGGGAGTCTGCTTCTCCCTCTCCTTTTGCCTGCCTCTCTGCCTACTGTGATCTTTCTGTCAAATAAATAAATAAAATCTTTTAAAAAATACACTTTTTTAAAAAACCTATGGCTTATACCTTCCTTATACCACCTTGTAAGATTTGATTGGAGATCAAGCTGAAGAATGCAATATTCATTGCATCCAATGCAAGATTCATTGCATTGCACAAGTGGATTGTGGAAGGAACACCTGGGAGGCTCAACTGGTTAAGCATCTGACTCTAGCTTTTGTCTCAGGTCATGATCTCAGGATTGTGAGATGAGCCCCATGCAAGCTCCACACTCAGCATGGAATTTGCTTGAGTTTCTCTCCTCCCTCTGCCCTTCCCATGTTCATGTGCACTTCACACTCTCTTTCTTTCTAAAATAAATAAAGAAATCTTATTTTTAAAAGTGGACTGTGGAAAATTCAGATTTGGATACATTCTTCTTTAGTTCTTTTATTCAACAGGCATTGGTTTAGCACTATTCTATGGCAAATATTGTGCTACATATCCTGGGAATATGTCTGTGACTAATAATAATAATATACAATTATAGAATAATACATAGCATATACAATAAACTACAATATGGTTATATATACATATTATATATATACATATATTAGATATATGTATATATACATTAATATATATACAATATAAATATATATATATATATATATATATATATATATATGCTTTAAGAACTGCTTTTATAGTAAGCTTTATAGCCAGATTTACAGAGTACTCACTATGAGTCAGGCTGGGAAATTTTCTAAGCATTTGATTATCAGAAACACAAAATAATGAGACAAGTATAATAACACCACTGATGTATAGGAGAGTAAGTGAGGGTCTAGGGTGGGTCACTCTTCTAAGACTGTAAGCCAGTAAAAATCATAGGTAGCAAGATTGTATCTCTAGGCATCGTGTTGAAGATGCCTATGAGATGAGCATGTGTTCTCAGAAAACTTAAAGACTGGCACAAGGAATCCAATAGTTATAATAAAGCATGACAAAAGCTACACTGCGTTGTATTTAAGGTGTTAATGAGAACACATATGAGAACTCTCTAACCCATGGAATGAGAACAGGAAAGACCCATCTAAACTGAAGCCTGATGCATCAAGTGTGATGGCTGGATGTTGGGATGAGAGGTCAAAATGTTGCAGGGAGAGGAAAGAGCGTGAAGGCCCTGAGGTGACGGAGAATAAGGTTTGAGGAATGACATAAAGTTCACTGCACGTGAAGGGGAGGATGATGAGGATGAGCCCAAAGATTTAAGATAACAAAGTCCAGATGCTAGAGCAGCAGACCCTCTTCTTCTCTTACAGTTCTGTCCAAAAAGGTAATGTCTGACCCACTTCCCAAAGCCCCACTTACAGTAAAAAGTGCCTGAGTATCTGAATGGGCCACAAAATTGCAGGCAGGAAAATTCCAGGGAGAATTTATGGGAAGCCTGCCTCTCTACTTCCGTCCATTTTTTTTTCTTTTGATAATCCATAGCATACTATATTTCCTTTGAATAGTCTATAAAGGTTTTTGTAGGACAGTTTTAGGGCAAAAAATTAACATACAATGGTAAACAGAGGATGAGTTTTGAGAACAGGTCGACCTTCCTAGGAGGTTGGATTAAGAGAGTGAATGGTGGATGGCCCTTTTAAGATGTCAGAGAGTGAGTGAAAAAGTTAAAAGTGATATGAAGAATGGTTTTGAAAGGGGCTGAGTAGAGGCATGTCTTTCAAGGAGAAAGTCAATATTCTATAAGACTGCCGAAACTTTTGATGGAGAACGTAAGAACAGAACAGCAAAGGAGAGAAAATAAGTTAAGGCTAACATAGCAAAAATCTAAGTACAGGTGAGAAAAACTGTCTATACCATCAAGGTAGAAAGTATAAAGAAAAGTTCAGACAAGAACTAAATGTCACACAGAAAACATGAAGTGTACAAAGAAAAGGAAATTAGGATTGATTTTTCACATATTAAAAATAAACAGCAAGAGTACAAAAAAGAATTCTTAAAAAAAGAAACTGATATATTACATAAAGCAGAAATTATGTGTGCCAATGCCAAGGAGTTAATCAAGAAGTTAAAATTTATTTATTTATTTATTTATTTATTTATTTATTTTAATTAATCATTTTTAAAATTTATTTTCAGCATAACAGTATTCATTGTTTTTGTATCACACCCAGTGCTCCATGCAATCTGTGCCCTCTCTAATGCCCACCACCTGTTTCCCCCAACCTCCCACCCCCCCACCTCTTCAAACCCTTCAGATTGTTTTTCAGAGTCCATAGTCTCTCATTGTTCACCTCCCCTACCAAATTCCCTCAACTCCCTTCTCTTGTTTCACTAATTTGTGGAGCTTATGTTTTTATTAAAAAGTAAGAGTACAAAAAAAGAATTCTTAAAAAAGAAAATGATGTTACATAAAACAGAAATTATGTGTGCCAATGCCAAGGAGTTAATCAAGAAGTTAAAATTTATTTTTTAATCTTTTATTTTTATTAACATATAATGTATTATTAACCCCAGGGGTACGGGTCTGTGAATCACCAGGTTTAGACACTTCACAGCACACACCATAGCACATACCTTCCCCAAGAGAAGTTAAAAATTACTTTATGACAAACATATCAACTCAAAAATCACAGAGTGATTAAGGTAGAATGTGATATTTCTCTTTGTCGTGACATTTGATGGTTCGCCGCTGAGTCTTTCATCTCTTTAAACAAAAGGAATTCTAAAAAGCTTTTGGATTAAAGGTATATGAATAAAAGGGCAAAAGGTCAGCACAAGGAAAACTACCGATAATAATTACAAAGGAGAGAAGAAAGGCATTAAATTGCAGAAACCAGGAGCATAACTGAGTAGTGATCAGAGGATTTACATAGACATGTTGCTGCATAGGTTGGCAAGCTTAGCAGAAAGCAGAACACACAGGACAAATAATGTGTCAGACATCCAAAAATGGCTGATTGTGAATTTCAGAGGAGATCTGAAACAGGCCAAAATAGAGAGGTGAGAAAATTATTAGTTTATTCAAAGCTATGGCTTTGGTGTTAAACTACAATGATTCTTTCTGTAAATGTGGACCTAAAATAGTGTTTGGCAGATATGCTGGGAAAATAAGTGAGGATGGTATATATCAAACTGACCCATGTTCTAATGCTCAATGGGTGGGAGAAGAAATAAATTAATGTGACAAGGAGCAGGAGGCCTGTCTATCCACACAGTCCTTTATTTTCGTGTGTGCTCTGTAGACCCTCTCAACAGAAAATAATAACAAATCAGAGAGAAGACAAATGGAAATGATGTGAAAAGAGATGCTATCAGAGGTTAGTTAATACGCCTAGGTGCCTTCTGCAGATAATTCATTTTGACAATAGCGGACAAACCAAAGATGAGACTATTTAAAATCTATAAAGGGTTATCCAGGAAAGTTGTAGCAAGAGTAGCAGTGCCATCAAATGAGACAGAAGGAGATGATATTGAAAACGTCAAAGTGCAGGCCAAGCTACTGGCAATGCTTGACTTGCCTTGGAGAGGAAGAAGATGCAGAATGGCATTAGTGCAGTGAAAATAAGAGAACAGAAGATGAAAATAACCAGAGGGGATTTGAACAATACTGGGAAGCAAGACACGTATACTTAAGCGTTGCCAAGTGCCAATCCATGTGTGCACATGACAGTTCCCACCACTGCATGCAGCTCCTTCATTAAGGAGTCATTTGAAAGTCCTCATGGCACAACAAGGGCAAGGAAACTTAACGGGATTGTCTGTACTTCTTATGAGAGGGTGATCTATGTCAAGGCATTTCATCAGTCAGTGCTTTTGTCTTTCAAATACACGAAGGCAAAAGGTGGCCCAAACTGGGTCAGGTGGTGATGCACAGCAGGGTGGAAAAGCATCCGCTTTGGTAGAAACAGACCCCTCTGAAATCAGGTTCAACCACTTCAGCTGCAGGGCCGAGCCACTGACCATCCCACTGGGATCTATTTTCGTATGTGTGCATCCTAAAGTGACAGTGAGAATTAGACAGGGTGATAGACGCAAAGTGCTCAAAGACTTCTGTAGACTTTAGTGGGGGTAGAATCTAAAGACTCAGAAAGGGGGATGGGAAGACAACACTGAAATAGTAAAACAAAATTGAAGAATTTTAATGTAAGGTTTAGACATATTTCTAGGCAGATACTAGAAGTCATTGTGATACGGAGTGTTCCACAGAACACAAAATCACAGAAAGCACCAAGCATGAGAAATGTGAGGAGACAACAGACAACAGACAGCTTCTGGAGACACTCCTCTAAAGATTGGGGGTTGAGGGGATGAGTCAACTGCAATCACAGGTTGGGGCATGATTGAAAGCGAATAGCACAGAGAGCAAACACCGTTGGAAAATGCTCTGCAGGAGATGGCAGAAGAGTAAAGCATTATTCATTCATTCATTCACTCGCTCACTCATTCATTCCCGCACATATTTCACAAGTATTTACTGTGCTAGTCATAGTGAAATAGTGAAGAGAACTGATGAGAAAAGAAATTACATAGAAAAAGAGATGAAAATCAGCACACACATTTGATTATGATATGCCAGATGGTAATCATAGGAGAGTAAGAATTTATATCCAGAAATTTAGGGTTATCCTGGCTGGTTCAGTCAGTAGAACATGAGATTCTTGATCTCAGGGTCTTTCAGTTCAAAGCCAGCACGGGGTGTAAAGTTTACTTTTAAAAAAGAAAAGGTGTTTATGCTTTTATACCAAGAAGAAGAAGAAGAAGAAGAAGAAGAAGAAGAAGAAGAAGAGGAAGAAGAAGAAGGAAAAGAAGAGGAAGAAGAAGAAGAAGAAGAAGAAGAAGAAGAAGAAGAAGAAGGAGGAGGAGGAGGAGGAGGAGGAGGAGGAAGAGGAGTAGGAGGATGAAGAGGAGGAGGAGGATGAAGAGGAGGAGGAGGATGAAGAGGAGGAGGAGAAGGAGGGAGAGAAATTTGGGGTACTACATATAGGACATAGCCTCATGTGAAACTCCTGGTCTGATTTTCATAAATTTCAGAGAAGGTTTTAGTTAGTCTGACTCAACCTGCCAGTTGCACTTTGGGAATAAGGAGGGAGGCATGCTTCACAGAGTTTTTTTGATTTGACTTTGAGATGCTTGGAGCATCCACAGTTCTTAGCCTTGAAGGAAGAGGAGGAGCAGAGATGTATGAGTTTAACAATGACTAGCACTCTTTCTGAACAATGTCTAAGGGACCACCTAGTTATGAATAATGTATAAATAAACTTTAAGCTGATGATTTTCAGCTTAAAAGAACTATGAAAGATATAAATCATGAAAATTATAAGGGACTATTATTTACCATTGATCTATGAACTACATAAGGGCTAGAACTTTTTCATCTGTATATCTAGCTACAGAGCTAGCACCCAGTATAGCGCACTACACGGAAATGATATTTCGTATTTGTGGAACTTAATTATCCTTTAGTGACCCTGTCTACTTAAGCCTTTACCAATCAGTTTGTAAAAATAATTTCACGGATATGCTTAGACTAATAAAATTATATCCCAGAGTGTTCTTTCAAACATATTAACAGATGACAAGAGGAGGCTGACATAATATTGTCTCCAGTCTTTCTTAAATAGAAATTTTAAGAAATGATTCTCAAAATTAAAAAAAAAAATAGACAAGATAGTGACTTGTTGGCCTGGCAGCATAGTTGAGTTAATCCAGTAAGTACCTCTTTAAGGATTTCTTCCCAAAGCAGCATAACTAAACAAGAAAAAAATAAAACAAGTATTAGTGCAATTAGGAAATACTTATAAGGTCAAAATGACATACGGTTTCTGTAGTTATAATGTTGCTATCACTCAGTAAGTGGCTGAAGAAATTAGAAATAATGTGAGAAAGAAATCCGTCAAAATCCTTGAGAAGAACACTGGCAGCAATCTCTTCCACCTCAGGTGCAGCAACTTCTAGAAACATCACCAAAAGCAAGGGAAGCAAGGGCAAAAATGAACTATTGGGACTTCTTCAAGATCAAAAGCTTTTGCACGGCAAAGGAAACAGTCAACAAAACCCTAAAACAACTGACAGAATGGGAGAAGATATTTACAAATGACATATCCGATGAAAAGCTAGTATCTAAAACCTATAAAGAACATATCAAACTCAACACCCAAAGAACAAATAATCCAATCAAGAAATGGGCAGAGGACATGAACAGACATTTCTGCAAAGAAGACATCCAGATGCCCAACAGACACATGAAAAAGTATTCCACATCACTTGGCATTAGGGAAATACAAATCAAAACCACAATGAGATACCACCTCACACCCGTCAGAATGGCTAAAGTTAACAAGTCAGGAAACGACAGGTGCTGGCGAGGATGTGGAGAAAGGTGAACCATTCCACACTGTTGGTGAGAATGCAAGCTGGTGCAACCACTCTGGAAAACAGCATGGAGGTTCCTCAAAAAGTTGAAAATAGAACTACCCTACAACCCAGCATTCACACTACTGGGTATTTACTCTAAAGATACAAATGTAGTGATCCTAAGGGGCACGTGCACCTGAATGTTTATAGCAACAATGTCCACAATAGGCAAACTATGGAGAGATCCTAGATGTCCATTAACAGATGAATGGATGTAGAAGTGGTATATATATAAAATGGAATACTATGCAGTCATCAAAAGAAATGAAATCTTGCCATTTGCAATAACGTGGATGGAACTAGAGGGTATTTTTCTGAGTGAAATAAGTCAATCATAGAAGGATAATTATCATATGATCTCCCTGAAATGAGGAAGTTGAGAAGAAAAGTGAGGGGTATGGGGGGGTAGGGAAGGAAAAAATGAAACAAGATGGGATGTGGAGGGAGACAAACCATAAGAGTCTCAATCTCACAAAACAAATTGAGGGTGGCTGGGGGTAGGGGGGTAGGGAGAGGGTGGTTGGGTTATGGGCATTGGGGAATATGTGTGCTATGGTGATTGCTGTGAAGTGTGTAAACCTGGCGATTCACAGACCTGCACCCCTGGGGCTAATAATACATTATATGTTAATAAAAACTAAAAAATATAAAAGAAATTAGAAATTGAGCACAATATTAGCCACTTTTTAAAAAGTAACACAACAGAAAATGTTACCAAGATACTGAGCTTTATCATCTCTAACACTTGTTCTCCTGGTTACTTTTGTTCTGTCTACCCTACGTGACAATGTTTGTTGCTATAGTTAAATCCAGTTTTCATTTTTGGTGCTGCTGCATGCTGCTGAAATGCACAAAGGCTAACGAAGACTGTCTCTTTTGGCAAATTTCCTCTATCAGTGTGCAGCCTCAGCTTATTTCCCAGAGTGCTTTGTAAAAGTCTAAATGGCATCAAGAATGCTTTGTTTGTGTCTAGTTTTTTTCAGTCAAATATATTTTCTCACGTATCTGGTAATTTTGTTTTGGGGCAGAGAACTCCCCTTTTAACCCTTATGTATCATTTCTATACAATATGTCATATATGATAACTGGCTGGATATTGAAACTTTGCCTGGTAAGAGTTGATACTTAATGGATCTTATCTTCAAAAGACTTTATCTTTGATCATGGGATTAAGAACCTTGAATGAATTCAGTTTACATATTCGAAGAATCTGTAGCTTAGGGATGGACCCAGACAAGTAAATTGCAATGTTTATTGCTTTGAAGTGGAATCTATAGGGAAGAAGGATAAATTTATTGTATATATGACATATAAATATACTCAGTGACATAAATATATGTCTATGTATTTAATTCAGTGATATAAATATATATATATATGTATTGCTATATATAAAATTGAGATCAAATTTCTAAACTTTCAAAACTTTCTCTATTAAATTGCTTTTCTGTTTCAGAAAAATAGTAATACATGTCTAAAAAAATACAGTTTCAAACCTGGCGTAATCAGGGTCTAAGGTGCTTTGAAGACATATCCGCCAGTATTGAAGAAATATGTGCAAGGTTTGGAGATAGAAATTAGCAAATGGCGTGTGGGGGAAAAAAAAAAAAAGCAGCGAGTAATGATAATTCAGCTTTAAGCTGACATATTACTTTAATTCCCTTCTCCATGCCTTTCTGTATTCCACCCTATCATTAGAAAACATTCATGATTCATCATCAGTGTCCATCATCTCTTTCAAGGCTCAAGACACACATCCATCACTGTTTCATTAGATAACTAGAAATATCTTTTTTGGGTAGTCTATCCTGAATAATTCCATCCTAATTTTAAATCCTGTACTTTTCTTTTTTAATTCAACTGCTAAAATTCAAGGTTAGAGAAAATCGAGATTCATATCAGTATTTGTGTGCCAAGGTTTGATGTAGCTGCCAACATTTAGTGCATCTGTAAACTACATCTTATATCAAATTCATAGAATTGTAGGGCTTAGACCAAGAAAGATAATGGTGTCATGTGTCCTCAGATTGTATTCACACCTGTGAAGTATGATGACTGCTCTAATGTCATATTCAAATATGTTCATAAAAAGGGACAAAATGGTAATCATTGGAACTCTTAAGAGAATGGACATATTTCACCTGAAATAATGAAGATTTGATATATGTGGTCTCTTTATTAATGTATCTGAAATCTATCACGTGAAAGAAGGAATAGAAATGTTATTTATGTTTCCAAAAGGAAAGTGCTGGGATGAGTGTGGAGGGCGATAATAGGTTCTCAGCTCAACATGAAAGAAAACTTTCTAATAATAAATGTTAAAGAAAAATTATACTGACATATGTCACTAATGGTAAGAAATACTTTTGTCAAGACAATTACAAAGGGGGTATTGAACAGGGAAGAGAGGTTAGGTTCAACTCCAAATACAACAAAGACAGTTGGGGACATTTATAGACAAGAAGCAGAGTGAGGGGGTCAGTGGATGGAAAATTACCAAGAGGGCACAACAAGAACAGGGGATTCTTACTAAACTTGTGCAATAGGATTCTTATAGAGGACAGAGAGAGGGATTAGATATAAAGGGTGGGTATGTGGAATCTGATCAGCTACCAAGTGTTCTCTGTCAAGTGGACATCCATAAAGGTTGGGGATTCTTGATAAATTGACTAATCAGAATTCTTGCTAAATTAGAGCTTATCAGAGATGAGCACAGAGACCTAGCTGAGAAAAGGGTTCAAAGGAGCTTAACTCAAGTCTGGTCAAAGAGAGTCTTTGTCAATAATTGTCACACCAATCATAGTAATAACATTATCTTTTAAACAACGGATGACATTGAGGCTTCTGGAGGTTAAACTTCCCAAGGTCACTCACCTAGTGAGCTGGGATTCAAACTCAGAATGCAAGAACCCTAGAGCTCCAACAGTTAACCTGTATCTTAGAAGAATCTGCTTTATAAGATGAAGAGCTTCTTCTCAGAGTTAGTCTTCAGCTATAGATTACTGAACGAATGATACTAAAGAAGAATTCCTGAACTGGACAGGAGAAGTCATTGCTGAGGTCTGTTGTAATTTAAGAACTCATAGTTTTATGATTGGGATGATTGATTGTTTTCATTTTTAATCTGGACTAGAAGGAATCTCAAATTAGTCTAACATTTCTCCATATCCTTGCCAACACTTGTTATTTGTGGTCTTAAAAAAACAGCCATTCTATTAAATGTGAGCTAATATCTTGTTGTGGAGAACACAGTGACTATAGTTACTAATTATTGGAACTATAGTTAACAATGTATGGCACATTTGAAAGTTGCTAAGAGGATAGACTTTTAAGAGTTCTCATCACAAGAAAACATGTGTAATTTTAAGTGGTAATGTATGTTAACTTGTTTTATTATGATGATCACTTCACAGTATGTTGTACATATGAAACTAGTGAAATGTTATATGTCAGTCATTTCTATCTCAATAAAATAATAAATGCGTATATACAAGCCTACAAAAAACTAACATAACACCCTCATTTTATTTTTTTAAATGTCTATTTTTTCTTGTGAAAAGTGTTTTAATTTTCATAGAATTTTCTTTATTTAATTTCACAGAATTTAAATTTCATAGGAATTTCACAGTAATTTTCTACTTTTCACAGTAATTTTCACAGAAATGGCAGGATTTTTTTTTTTAATCAACTGTAGTTGACACACAATGTTACATTAGTTTCAGGTGTACAAAATAGTGATTTAACAACTCTCCATTGTTCTCTGCTCACCACAAGTGGAGTCATTACCTGTCTATTACATGACCTATATATTACAATACTGTTGACTATGTTCCTTATACTAGACCTTTCATCCCATGGCTTATTCATTCTATATGTGGAAGACTGGACCTCCCACTCCCCATCATTTTCTCTTCCCTTTGACAACCATCAATTTGTTCTCTCTATATATGGGTCTGTTTCTGCCCTTTTTTAAAACACTCTAATTTTAGAAGTTATAAAACAGAAACTAAGAAACACAAGACGGATTATGCATGATCTTTTGGTAGGTTTGTGACAAAACAGATAATAGGTAATACCCCCCAACTCATGGGTCTGAGACTGAGCTTCTCTATTATTTTTTTAAGGATTAAACCATACCCAAACATATTGTTAACTAGTTTTCCTTAAACAGGATTTTTTTTTCATTCTGGAAGAAGTGCAGGAAAGTGCTGTATTGCCTAACACAACCAATACAAAGGATTCTTAACTTTAAGATCCCCAGAATCTGGTCTTTAACTGACCTTGGAGTGGATGGCTTTTATTCAATGGTAGGGAAAAACGTAACCTGAAGGATTTTCCACTAAATATTATGAGACCTTTAAGTGTTTCCAAAATATCTGCAATTTAAAAGATGATCTACTACTCCAAATGAGGCTGGAAGAGAAGTTTCAGTTGGTATGACTATGTTTTTTTAAGAGAAAAGAGATTTTTTGGGATAGAAAAATCTCTCAACTTGCAGAAGAGATGAAATACCTCCTCTTCCTGCATTCTCCCAAGTCATTGATCCAGAAGCCTAAGAACCACAGGCACAACATTTTTTTTTTAAATCTCAGCTGACTCTAGACATGCTGAGATAATTCCAGGCTTCATAAGGTCTTCTCAAATCCAACGCTACTTAGATTATGCTAAGCATGTATGGAGATTTTTTGTTCCAATCAACTGTGACTATAGGGAACTGCTGGAGTTTCATCTACCATCTCCCGGGAAGGGAGCTATGGTATGGATAACTGAACAATCAGCATAGCAGACCTCTGCACAGGATACTACTATGTAATGTCTGCTTATGGCTGTTCACTTTCATGGATCGCTATTCAGGAAACCTAAACATCTGGTTTCAATTCAGAAGACAAACTTTTCAGGCCTTCTTTTCCAAAGTAAACTATGGTAGTTTATGAAGCTAAGTCATTTAGGTAATCTTAAGGAAAAGAAACAACTAAGTATAACAGTAATGAATTTCATTTTTCTTTATTTGATATGTAACAAATAATGTATAATGTTTTGATGAAAATCCAAATATTTGCTGGTAATTTCACAGTGCAGGATTAAAGTAAACAAAAATAATTTGTAAATTGCCTCCTGGAAGAATGGGAGCTAAAATGTTATTTTTAATTATAGCTAAAATTATTCCTATTAACTTAAGCAACAACAAGAATAATATTGAAGGAAAGCATTTACAACATTGTGACCAAAGATTACAAGTTGGACTTTGTGAAAATACATGACTCATAGGAACATGGGATAAATAATGCCTTTCCAGCCCTGGTGATGCTCAACTTCAAAGCTAAAAGGTACTTTATATTTTGGATGGAAGATGAAAGGGCTGTGCAGAGGCTTTGTTATCACCTCAGGGAATGGATTCTCAATGGTAATAGAGAAATAACTCTGAAGCATTCCCTATGAGCTAACTGTTAGTGTTTCTGGATTCAATACATTGAATGTGCAGAGAGTGGAGAAATCAGAAAGTCACTCTAGCATGGAGGCCTGTCTCTTGGAGAGTTAGATTTCTTTGATTCTTTTTTAATTATTTTATTTATTAATTGAAAGAGACAGTGAGAGATCACAAGCAAGGGGAGCAGCAGAAGGAGAGGGAGAAGCAGGATCCCGGTTGAGCAGAGAACCACATGCGGTGCTTGATCCCAGGATGTTGGTATCATGACCTGAGCAGAAGGCAGATACTAAACCATCTGAGCCACCCAGGTGCCCCCATATCTCTAATTCTTATGTTATTCCTTCTTCAGGAATAAGGAGAAAAACTTAGAGGAGTTTATCAAATGCTATGTGTGTATAAATGCTGTTATTTTCAAAAGAATAGGTGCTTGGTAGAAATTACTTAGCAAAGTAGGAAGAACATCAAGTTTGATGGGATCAAGTGAAGGGATTGCCTAGGTGTGAGCTCCATCTCTGCCAGATTCTGTCCAGAGTGACTTTGTAAAATCAACTTCTTCCTCCTCTACTCTTAGGATTATCTCATTTGTTGAAAAAAAAAAAAAATGTCCATACTACATTTTACATAGTTTGCTGTAAGAACCAAATGAAATCTGCAGATGAATCATAAGTGGTGAGGAGTTAGGCTAAATCACTTAGTGAATTTTGTTAGAGACTTTATTTATTTATTTGACAGAGAGAGAGATCACAAGTCGGCATAGAGGCAGGCAGATAAGGGTGGGGGGGAAGCAGGCTCCGTGCTGAGGAGAGAGCCCATTGTGGGTCTGGATCCCAGGACCCTGGGATCATGATCTGAACCGAAGGCAGAGGCTTTAACCCACTGAGCCACCCAGGCGCCCCCACTTACTGAATTTTTAAAGTATTTATTTAATTGTGAAATGTTCCAGTATTTGAAATGGTAGGAACTAGAAGGGATATATGCATCTAATGACATTTTGTTTAAAATGCTGCTAGTACCCTCAATTTCCTTGTTATAATGGCCACACATACTTTTCTTTGGTTCAAGTTCAACACTGATAACTTCCATTCTAAACGTAGTGGTTTAGGATACTGATTCTGAATCCAAATTCATGAGTTTGACTCTCATTTCTGTCACTTACTAGTGAGCTACGTTAATTCTTCTTACTTTTTACCACCTTGTTTCTTCCTCGTAATGGGGATTATAATAAACACCACTTACCCAATGAAGATATTTGGTGTATTAAATGACATAATACCTATCACACACATAGTGAGGAACTAAACAGGGTGACTATTTTTCTTATTTTCACACCAGCTCACCAAGGCAAATAAAGCAAAAGCACTTATCCCATCTAAAAGCAACTTAATCCCCCCACCTGTGTCCCCCAGCCCATCCATTTCTCATTCTTCAAAGACCCTGATTCTTGCTATAATTCTCCCTTTGCTCTTTCCTGAGACCCTTTGACTTTCAATGTTTATTGTGTGATATCCTTAAACTTCATAAATATCAATTTTTCACCAGTAAACAACTCTTTGCTTAAACCATGAGAATTGATGTTCCTAATAAATTTTCCCTATCCTCTCTATTCTTGCCTTTCCATGCTACAAATAATCCTAAATAAACTACCTTTGGGGGGAAAAGATAACGCTTTGCAAATTCCTATATCTAGTATAAGTTCATATCCAACTTCTTGATTCTTTAACTTCTCTCCTTCCAACCCCTAACCATAACTTCTTTCTTACTTAGTCTTCCTGTATTTTTCTCTGTTTCATTGGAGAAGACTCATTCATTTTCTTGGCTTCAGTGATAATCTCTATGAGGAAAACTCCAAAATTTCTATCATGGGACCTGATCTCTCTCTGATCCAACTTTTCATTGAATGGTTTATCACAAAAATTTAAAAAAAGACATTTACTCCAAACACAAAGTTTTCACTCAGCATTAGCCCTTTTTTCTAATTTACCTTTCCTTATTATGGTGTTTCTATTGTCCCAACCCTCAGATCTGAAACTATAAAGATACAGTTGACTAATTCCTCTTATTTATTCACAATATTTTGTAAATATAGAGAACTCCATAGTTTTACTTATAAAGAATTATTTTGTTCTTCACCTTCTTCCTAGCTCCACAGTTATGGGCCACATTTCAACCATAATCAAATGACAGTTACACCCCTTTCTTTAGCTTTTCCAGGATTTCTGTTGCTTTCTCATCCAATTTTTCTGATTATAATTAACAGTCAAGAGAAAAAATTACAAGGGTTTTCATCTTATGAGCCCCTGACTGAAAGCCTAAATATTCATCATCATTACTATACCAAATCTAAAGTCCAGTGATGTGTTCTCAGATTTCCCATTGCCCGAAAATGACCTACATAAAATGCTCATAACTCATTACTTTGTAACACTTCTGTTCTGCTCAGGCTTACCTCTTTAATGCTCCCCAAAAACATTTTGCAGCATTCTTTACTCATAGCTGCAACTGTTGTATGAGGATATGTCTTTTCTACCACCAAAACAAATTCAACCACTCTGTATCAGTCAGCTTCGTATAAGTCATAATAGAGTAAGACGCAATTCCTAGTTCTTAGTAGTTTACAACAACAACAAAAAATTCTCACTCTCGCTGCCCTAATATCAGTAGCTCTGTGATTCTCTACATAATTTCAGTGCTGGCCTCAAATTGAGAGAGCAGTCTCACCTGGGAAAATGACATTCTTCTTGTGGAAGTCACATTAAACAAAATGGTAGGGGTTGTTAAAGCTTTTCCTCTAAGTGTAACATTTCACATCAGTTCACATTCCTCTAGACAAAGCAAGCCACTTGGTGAAGCTTGATGTCAGTAAACTGGTCTACAATTGAAGGGTTGTGATTTGTGCTTATTACATGAAAAGGATGCCTTTTCACATTAAAAGGCAGAGAAAATCCCATGGCTAAGCCTGATGTCATAGAATTAGGATGTACTTCCAAAAAGAGGAGTAGCTAACCTTTTGAAAATGTATAAAGGCTACTGCAGTTTACTCTGATTGCCACCAATATTGACTTTCCACTCTTTTGCCCACCAAATAAGCCCACAAAATATACTCATGTCCTCCTCAAGAAATAAAAATCAACATATAAGATCAAAACGTTAATCTTATGATATTCTATATCAGTTCAGACTATGTTTGCTATTGATTTACATATTTAAAAAGTAAAATGACAAATTATATGTCTACCACATACCTTATGGTTGTACAGGGGCATTAAAATACTCAGAAATATATACATTTGGAAAGGAATGAAATAAGCAGCATATGGCAGTGATGGGCCAATATTAATGTTCAAAAGTGGCTAGAGAGACGTTATGAAGCATGCTATCCTGGACAGGAAGTGAGTTCTGAATCATACCCTAGGTCTACTCCTTCAGAGCAGCTCCCTGGTGTGCTGTTCCCTGTATTCTCCAGGCCACACGGACTTGCTGCTTTTATGAATTCATTGAGTACTCGTAATAAGTGTTATCACAATTTGTGTGTTTATTTTAAACATTCTGATCTTATTTCATGTATTTTAATACCATCCTTCTAAACAATTTGTAACTCTTTAAATTAGAGGGACTGAATCTTAACAGTGTTGCCAATGCATAAGAATGCATGTATGTAGTAGCACTTAGGGCAAATTACTAGAAGTACAGCAAAAGGACATGAGCATTTGATTCAAGCTGACCCTTCCTGAAGATAAGCTAGTCCACCAAATGGAGTTCCAAAAGTCACAACTTTATAAGAATTATGTACATAACAAAGGGCGCAAGTGTGTATATAATAGGCTTATATCATTTTTTAAGTGCAGACATGGCTTTCCGACGATAGTTCTCTTGATTTCATGCATCTTTTTTAGACCTGGGTTTTGCTTATTTTTTTAAATTTCTTTTCAGCTTAATAGTATTCATTGTTTTTGCACCACACCCAGTGCTCAATGCAATCTGTGCCCTCTCTAATACCCACCACCTGGTTCCCCCAACCTCCCACCCCTGCCCCTTCAAAACCCTCAGATTGTTTTTCAGAGTCCATAGACTCTCATGGTTCACCTCCCCTTCCAAATTCCCTCAACTCCCTTCTCCTCTTGTTTCACTAATTTGTGGAGCTTATGTTTTTATTAAGGAGATGTTATTGGTGCCAGGAAGTCTAAGCAGGAGTCAGTAAAACACTAGCAGCCAGTTGTCCTAGCACCTTCCTGACCCTAACCCTATATATTTGGGCTCCGTTTCTAGATTGGGGAATTTATACTCTACCCTTCCCTGTAACCAAGTTGTAAGAGATTGATAATTGACGGCTTCAAATATTTTACTGTTTGTATAAAAATTCATTGTAATTATTAAAGTCAGGTTTAGATAAAGCTGCAACGTAAGCAGGTGTGTCATTAAGCTATTTGGTCTCTATATTCACTTATATGATGTTAGGAAGGAGAGAATACTTTAGAAGAAAGTATGTTTGTTGTGTTAGTAAGGGGATAATTTTGGACAATGAGCCATTTAGGACCGCCTCAAGAATACCATCAACAATACTTCTTGCCTCTTAGATAGCATGGAAAACTGTCTCCCCACACAATCCTTTGAAATAGATGTTTAATAATTGTCTTTTTTTAGAGGCAAGGGGCACAAGGAGATGGAAAGAGAGAATCTTAAGCATGAAGATGAATGCAGGATTCCATCTCACGATTGTGAGGCTCAATCAGGAATCTCATGCGTAACCAACTGAGCCACCCGAGTGCCCCAAGAATTGTTCATAGTACAACCACTATAGTATACAATAGAATTTAGAGCAAACTGCACTGCAAGGTAGATGGACTGTGAATCTGAATTTTCTCTTCTAATTGGAGTCTTCATAAAGTTCGTATTTCTCACAGCTCTGTTACCTCTTAATGACATTCCTTAGTTTTATTCTGTTCTCTACTATATAATGAATACACACACTCTCTCTCTCTCTCTCTCTCTCTCTCTCTTCTATATACTGTGTATTACCACATTTTAGGATGGTGTGGAGACCTTCCGGTTTAGCATCTTATGTGGGCAAGGCATATAAGAAATGAGAAAGTTATCAAGCTGGTCTACAACTGAAGCGTTTTGATATGTGCATATTATGCACTGGCCAAACACAAATAGACTTTAGATATTATGAGGTGCCAAGCAGTCTGGGAAGATTGTAAACTCTAAATTAATTGCTAGCACTTCATATCCTGAAGTGTTAACAAAAAATGAACACTTTCTGAGAGTTCAACATTAAAAGTCAGCCTTTTGGTAAAGAATGCTATCTGTTTCTTATAAGGTGATATTAATAAGAGCTCACATTTGTTGAAGGTTTCCTATACCTCAATTCTCAGCGCATTGCATTGTTGACTAATTTAATGCTGTAATAGCACTGAGATGTGTATTATTATTATTCTCATTTTGAGATGAGAAACTGAAGCAAAGGAAAATTACATAATCTCCCTAGAGTTATTCACCCGGCATCCAATCCAGGAACTCTGGTTTTATAGAGTGTGCATTGATCACTATGCAAAAGAGTTTTTCTGGAGATAACAGTTATTCTGAAAATAAGTAAAGAGTAACTGCTGCAAGCCTGAATATGGTGCTGTCATGGTCATTTGAAGTTCATTGCTATCATCTTTATGAAAGTCTTATTTTCCATGTCATAACCTGAATCAATGCCCAGCCATTTCTCAGGGCTCACAGGTTTCATGGTATATATAAAATTCCCTGGAGTCTGTGAGCTATACTGTCTTCTCTGTGTATCATTGGAGAGCAGAGTATGATAAGGAGGCATATATATATATATATATATATATATATATATATATACACATATATAGTATCATATATATTTATATAAATATTATGAATGTATAAATATATAATATAAATAATATATATAAAATGGATATATGTATAAAATGGACATATATGTATAAGAGAAAATCTATATATGTATAAAATAATACATGTATATGTAAAAAATCTATATATATGTATAAAAGAAAGTCTATCATATATATGTATATATACATATATATAATATACATATTATATACATATTATACATGCATAATATACATATTGTACACACATAATATATAAATATATTATACTTATTTTATTATATTATTATATATTTGTATATATTCATATATTCATATATATATATATATTTATATATTATATTATATTATATTTATATATATCAAGACTTAAACCAAGTAGCAGGTATGAGGAATTGCATCGTTAAGCTGAGGTCCATACTTTTGCCTAGTTCATTTCTGATCTCAATGATATAACTCACAAATCTTGAGTCTCAGTGTATGTCTGACTGAGTTCTTTAAACAAGTACAGTGTTCTCCCATGGCTGTTGATGAACAAGTGGCTGTCAACTCTGCTGGTGTAAACAGGTATTTGTAATCTGGAATCTGACAGAAGAACAATGAGAATGCTTTCTTAGCTCATCTTGTCTGCCATCACCGTAGCTTGGGAAAACTCAAAACTGAAAGAAAGGTCTCAATACAGTCAGATGCAACACTGAAAGGTGTAACAAATTTGGGGGCTGGTATTGAAACTTAAACTTATAGATTCACATAAAATATCAGTTGTTTTAGTCATTGTTTCTTCTAGTCACCATTTCCATTTGCATATACATTCTCATATTCCTAACCTAGAGTAATTGTGTTAGAAATAAAGAATACCTATTCCTTAGTGAAAATATATATATATATATATACATACATATATATATATATATATATATAATGTCATATTTTAATATTCTTTGAGGAAAACTGAAGGACAATATAGCAGAATAGATGGTGATATTGGGGAGGATAGCTCTTATTTTAGATTGGATATGGCAGGGATAACCTTCTGTAAATGTGAAAATTCAAAAAAAATGCTTAGATGGAGTAAAGGACATGAATCAAGAAATCATTCAACAAATGGAAAGATGATAATATGGAAAGTAATTGAGGGTGATGATATGAGTATTATGCACATGGAGTCTGGCATATAATTTAGAAAAGATTTGATGTTGCATGATAAAAAAAATTTCTAATTGGTTGGAGGTTAGAGGTGAAAATGTCCAAATCCATCAAGTGAGAGGAAAGCAAACAAGAGACTTCAATGTGTGATAGTCTATTTCTTTAACTTTTATGTATGTTTATATTAAATTAAAAATGTATAGAGTGACACAGGCCTTCCTTCTACTCTCCACATGTCTTTTGTAATCATGGAACAAACATTTTAAGAACAATTCCTAAGGCATACATTACAACTTGATAAAAATAATAACAATAAAAATACCATGTGCTAAAGGATAACTGCATTTTAATCAATTAGGTGGTGACATGAACACACTCAAGAAGACATATACACTGAAAGAAATGACTGTCATAGATGTCTTGTCCATGAAGACTATTGTAGAAAAATATATCATTAAGGCATGAAGAGACTTGCTCCATGAATTTCCACAGCTGAGGAACAGAAACCACGATGGGGAAGAGTTAGCTTCACCATTCCCTCATTTAATTATTTCAAATATTTTTAGGACTCAAAAATTCACCGGAGTCTCTCTTTATGACTAGGATGTGGAGTTCTCGAGAAAATGTTGCCACTATCCTGATAACAATGAGAAACAATTAGACAGATAAACCACAAAATAATTCTTCCTTTGCACATCAGGCAGCTGAATTCCCAAATCAGACTAGAAACCTGAAATCCAAGGAGAGATGGGGTCCCCAAGGAAAACAAAACAAAACAAAACAAAAAAAAAAAAACAACATCAACAAGAAATAGGACTGTCTTATCACAGATTAGCAGCGTATGAGAACAGATAGTGCTACTACACAAGCAAGTAAGAATGAATCAGCCAATTTTTTCTTCAATTTATTAAGGCTTGGTAGATGTTAAAATCACTCTGTAGAACACCTGGAACTATCAAAGCAAAGACATTTGTACCCACAGATAGGCATTTATCCATCCATGGACTTCCACTGGGTGCTAATAAGAATGACTGGGAACAGGTGCAGATACAAAAAAGGATCTCCTTTTTAACTGGAAGGAATTCAGTAAATTATTTTTTCCCATAAAAAAGTTACAAATCTCCATCTTTTTCTCTCAACACCCTAAGTCTATCACTCCCAGACATGAGCAAAAGTCCTCTACCTCAGGGGAAGTGGAAACTAACAGCTCCGAGCACAGCATCTTACACCAATACTAATGGAGAAGTCTTATACATCTGATGAGTGGCAAAAAAAAAAAAATGTTCTGCTGCATAAGACCTACCACAGCACAACTCAAAATTCACTTCTACCTTGGGAAGGAGGAGCAGGTACCTTGAGAGAAACCCACCTCTGATGCCACACAGAGCTTACCTGACTTGAAGGTGAACTAAACTACGTAAGAGCAAGCACCATGTAGCAGCAATAAGAGTCTAACCTTGGGGAGAAACAACAGTGGTTTGAGAGAACACCATCATAGCACAGGCTTACAGGATGGCTAAAACTGGGAGCAGACACAAACTTTGAGGGAAATCCCCACAAATCACAAACACACCAATCCTAAAATAAAAGCATTGCCATGTGTAATTCATGGCTTTCTAGGTTTCCAGGAATATGTCAGAGCTTATCAAAGCCTTACATCCCAAAGCATCTCAAAACCCAGCCTTTCCTTCCAAACTTTGCTTAGTCTATTCTTTGTCCCAAGAGTTATCTCTTTCCCAAGGCAAAAACAACTAACATAATTGCTTGTAAAACTTTCGCAACAAATATATCGTGGGTATCCAGCTCAACAGTAGGGGATTTGTAAGTTAGATGTGTTTAAGGCAATTCCTTTGTAATGGTCTTCCAATAAGCCAGAAGGCAGGTTAAT
>NW_019154333.1:26948-29812 GCF_002288905.1 Enhydra lutris kenyoni | reverse complement strand
AGAAAGAAAGAAAGAAAGAAAGAAAGAAAGAAAGAAAGAAAGAAAGAAAGAAAGAAAAAAAGGGAGAAAGAAATAAAGAAAAAAAGAGGAGAAAGAAAGAAGAGGAAGAAAGAAAGAAACCAACCCATTGTCAAGAGGCAAATCAATCAATAGGAAAGGACTCAGAAATTGCGAGATACTCGAACTATCAGGTAAAGAATTCAAAATAATTATGATTAATATATTATAGGTTAAAGCAGGAGAGATCGATATCAAGAATGAACATATGGATGTTTTGCAGAGTATTAGAAATTATAGGGGAAAATGGTGAAAATGATATAAATATAAAAACCTGATGTCAAAGAACAGCAGCATCTGCCTTCAGCTCCTCAGTAGATCTGGAACTAAACAGCACACTTCTAAATAACCGATGAGTTAAAGTAGAAGTCACAATGAGAATTAGAAAATATTTTAAATATTTTATTAGAAATAAAAGTAATGTGGGGCAACTGGGTGGCTCAGTTGGTTAAGCAGGTACCTACAGCTCAGGTCATGATCCCAGGGTCCTGGTCTTATGCCAGGTGTTGAGCTCCCTACTCAGCCAGGAGCCTGCTTCTCCCTCTTCTTTTGCCCCCTCTCCTGTTCATGATCTTTCTTTCCCTCTCTTTCTTTCTTGCAAATAAATAAACAACCCCCTAAAAAGAAAATAAATATAACATACCAAATTCTGTGTGATGTGGCTAATGAACAGAAAAGTAATACTATTAAATGCTGATATTAGAATGTGTCTCAAAGCGATATTAATTTTCATCTTAAGAAACTAGAATGAGAAGAGCAACTGAAACTCAGGTAAAAAAAAACGGAAGCTGTAATAAAGAAAATGTAAAAGCAACAAACTTGAAAAGAGAAGGACAACCAGTAAAATGAATGAAACCAAATGCTAATTACTAAGATCAATATAATCACTAAGCTTTAACAATATGTCTTATGAAAAAGGAATGTAAAAATAAGCAATATTAGCAAGAAGGAAAAGGACATACCAGCAGGTCACCCTAATAGTAGGTTAATGAGGGAATATTATAAACAACTTGATGTTCATAAGTCCTAAAATCTAGCTAAAATGGACAAAGTTCTTGAATGGCACAAGGTAATAAAGATTACTTAAGATGACATGTATTACTAGAATCGTATGTTTTGATATATGAAACATAATTCTATATTTATTATGTTCGTTATAATATAATACTATATTTATTAAAGAAATTGAATTGTATGTTATTAACTTTCTACCACTGACAACCAAAAACCAAAAACAAGCAACAAAAACAATTTTGGGCCCAGATGTGTCACTAGTGAATTTTACCAAGCAGCTGAAGATAACATCAACAGAATAGAACACTTCAGAAATTAGAGGGTAAATAACACTTCCCAGTGCACTTTTCAGCTCCAGGATTACCCTGACACAGAAACCAGACAAAGATATTCCTAGGAACAAAACTACACCCCAACATCCTTCATGAATAGAGACATAAAAATACTCAAAAATACTATGGGTATAATCCAGAAATGTGTAACACATCAGGGCATTATCTCAAGAATGCAGGAATGCATTTCACATATGAAAATAAATCAATTTAATTAGTTATTTAATTAACTGAAGAAGAAAAACATATAGCCACTTCAATAGAAACAGCCAATACCTCTGATATAATTCAACAATTCCTTTATGACATAAATACCTTCACAAACTAATGATAGAAGGAAACTTTCTCAACCTGATAATGAGCATCTGCAAAAGAAAAACACAAAAAGAAAAACAAAACAAAACTATGGCTAAATCACACTTCATAACAAATGAGTACTCCCCCATATATACACTCCCCCACCAAGGAGAGAAATGGGAACATCACATTCTGCTTCCAATCCACTGGCAGAGGTAAGATGCACCTCACAATCCTCTTTTCACCCTGCCCACCATGACATTGGTGTGAATATAAAGGTATCACCAGGGTTTCCAATGTCCTGCGTCCTCCTCCAGCCCAGTGGCAGGAACCTCCAAATGTCCCTCTTTGCCAGAAAATCAAGAGGAGGGTACAGGGCTGCCCTGGCATAACTCAGAGGGGTGGTTTGGCCTGGCCTAGGTTCCTTTGTATTAACTCCTGCCAAAAGCCCTGAAGCATTGGGGGCAAGGTTTGGGCAAATGTCTGCAGCATTTGAAAATGCCATTCCCCTGGGGTTTCTGGAAGCCAGAGCCCCTGGAAGTAGGCAAGCAGCAAGAGAACATCATTCCTTATCAGATGTATCCAGCCAAGTAACTCTGGTACTGGACAACAATAGAATGTGGGCGCCTGGTTGTGGGGTTCCAAATTCTGTTGGGATCTGTGGTCAAGGAAGTGACTTCAGTGGCTGAGATCACCTACCCAAGTCCATGCAGGATTATCACCTACGCAAACAGTGCTCAGTGCTGCCATCTGCTCATCTCCTTTCTGCATGCAAGTCCATATCTGTACACAGGGACACCAATACAGCTCTCTCCACAGGCCCGCAAAGAAGGGCTGATTGCAGCCAGGGCCCCACCTGGCTTCAGACACATCTCTCCCCTCTTACCTCTTTGTGACCCTGGATAAGTCATTATCCCTGTCAGGGGTGGTCTGCATCTTGTCTGTACAATACAGATGATTCTAGCATGGACTTCCTGCAGATGTCCACAGGCATATGTGGAGTAATATCTATGATATTGGATGGATGGGTTCACTTGTAGGAAATACCTTCAAGCATATTTTCCTCCTCTTCTCACTTTCTCTGAATCTGCTACTGGGCAAACACCACCCTATAGTCCCTAATGTGTGTGTGTGTGTGTGTGTGTGTGTGTGTGTGTGTGTGTG
>NW_019154333.1:17442-23948 GCF_002288905.1 Enhydra lutris kenyoni | reverse complement strand
TGTGTGTGTGTGTGTGTGTGTGTGTGTGTGTGTGTGTGTGTGTGTGAGTTGCATGCAGAGTGGCTCCTGTGGGCACACATCTATTCATCAGTGCTCACACTCTGGAGTCCCAGAAGGTGACAGTCCCATCTACAGATTGGTGGGCCATAGTTTCCCAAGACCTTGGTTTTCTAATTTTGAAAGGGAACTCTAAAGAAGGGAATGAAGACTTGGCCCTTGAGATTCAGAATCCACCCTTACTACTATAGACTGCATATCCTGTGCTGAGAGCTATTACCTCCTTTCCAATGGGTGTCTTGTGGATAGAGCTCCATTCAGTAGGTTGCCATGACCTGGGCTCCTCCTCGTACAAGATCTTGCTGGAATGCCTCCTGTCTATGATATCAATCCTCACCCTCACCCTGAAACCATCTCCCTGTCTGTAGCCCCTGTCTTCAACACAGCTTTTTCCAGAGCCCTCCAGTGAATGGCGAGGCACACCCAGGGCCCCAACTTTGAGGACACTCACAGAGAGCTAAGTTTATGCCTGGTTCAGCCTTCCTACCAGTCTGTGATTCTGGGCATGGCACTAACCCTGAAGGGGTCTTCACCTCCTCTCAATGGTTCCCTAAAATCCCATATGCTATTTACACATTATTGTGTAACCTTGTGCCCTGGAGTGTGGTATGGACTTAGTGATTCCTTCCATTTCACAGAACATGGCAATATGACCTAAAAGCCCCATCTGAGATTTACTTATAAAAGCTCATTGCACATCCCCATGCTGCCTGTGGCCTGTGTTCTCTCTTAGATCCTCACACTGGAGTACAAGCCCCTATATTGAGATATGGACCAGACATGTGCACGTGACCTAGCCATGAGGGCCAACAATAGACAGAGAACTCGGACCTTTTGAGATGCACTGAATCCTGCCAATACCCCTAAGTGTGCTCAAGTTCTAAGTGAAGCAAGTCCTGCCTCGGTGTTGTCAACAGCCCCAAAGTACTGAGGGGCTCTGGCAGGAGTTCCTAGTTGATCACTGCTGGATTGCTGTACTTAAAGTCTCCTCTGAGACTGTGAGACATTGTTTGTTGGTTAAGCCACTGAGGGTGGGGTAATGTGGTCACACAGCACTAGGAGCAGTGTACTGATATCATCCACCTGCCCCAGACCGTGGCCGTCCTCCCTTTCCTCTCTGCTCATTCACCATTTCAGCTCACATTTGTCCATATGCCCCTCTAGACCCTGAGCTCCTAGGGGGAGGAACAGGTTGCCTAATAAGCACTGGAACCACGTGAGTGGTCAGGGCCCAGTAGCTGCATGAACAACTGAGGAGATCCAGTCCACGACTGACGAGCTCTATTGTCCAAGCCCAATTGACTTCGGTCATGTGTAAGTCCTGCTGTTTTCTTTTGTTTCCTACATCAACTCTGTGTTCCATGTGGGGCTCAAACTCATGACACCGAGGTCAAGTACCATATGCTCTACTGACTGAGGAAGCCACGGCTTCTCTTGTCATTTTTTCCTAGGTTCTAGTGTCATATCTACTGAAGATTTTTTAAATTTATACATGTTGTATGTATAGTGCATTATGCTGAATTACCAAATAAATCCCCAAATTATGGTAGCATGTTACCATAGTTTTCTTCAGGTGGATCTTCAGGTTGGAGACTAAGCTACTTCATGTGGACTTAGGAATTCAAAGTCCCTCCATCAAGGGCCTTCTCACACCCTGGCTTGTCATGTACGTCTGACGCTATAAGCTCATGAGGAACATCCCTGACTTAAAGGTGGTCAAGTGGTAAAGTGGGGCAGAATCCCAAGCATGTCAGTATGATCTCAAGATCCCAGGGGTCACAAGAAGAACAGTGAGGACCTGAATGCTTCAGTCTTCAGATATCAGTTGGGGAAATCTGGCTGGAAAACCATGAGGCTAGGTGCTGGCTTTCTGCTCTATGTAACCCTAATCTTCGAATCCTACCACAGCTGGGTGATAGTATTCATGGGAAGAGTCCAGCAAAACAGAAGCATGGGAAGACCTCCAACACCCAGGAGGTACAGCGTGACTCTGTGCCACAGAAATCTACAGAATTTGAATTTGAAACTCAGTCGCACACCTGAGAAAAAAAATGCTTTGTCAGTGGCAGTGTGAACACAGAACTCTGACAGAAACTGATGAGATTAGACTGATGGATCTCTTTTCTCTGAGTGCTCACTGAAGAGTTGGGGTGCAAATTTTCAGCTCCTTGATAGAGAGTAGGATGCAGCCATATTGACCCAACCTATTCATACTGCATGCCTTCAGGGAGTAAAACAGAATCACGTCCTGGAATCTAGAGTTGATTACATGGAGACCTGACTTTGCTTAGGAGAGGGGCATTCGAACTAGCAGAAGTACCTTTGAGAATCAGTGCAACAGGCCCTGACTTTAGAATACCATCACAAACAATTTACTCCTGTCAAGTTTACTGATCATAGAGGGCTGCAAAGCTTCAACTTTTAGGGAAAACACTAAGTAGCATTCTTTGTATTTTTATTTTTTAGACTTGTATTTATTTTTTCAGTTTTTTTTCTTATTTTCACCTCTTTTTGAATAATTTTCATTCTTTTACACACATATATATATATATATGTATATACATACATACACACAGATAGATAAATACATATATCTATCTCTGTGTATGTATGTATACACCCTTCCTTTCTTTCGTGGAAGTATTAAGATAATTAGAAATACCAAACAACTAAACTGGACGCTTACTTTTCAACTTAAAATGTTGAGACCAAACTAGATTTTTATATTGCATAAATGATGAGATTTTATTCTGCAAATCAAATACTTCAACAAAAATTTTCTTCATAATAACCATTATACTCAACATGAAACAACAGTTTTTGATTAGTTTTTGTATTATGTCGTCACAATTTGTACTATATCACTAAATACAATATTTAGTGCATCTTACTTAAAAAAATAAAAACATTTCAGCAAAGTAAGGAATGTGAAGATTAACAACATTCTGGCACCACCACCTAAATCCAGATGGTGACTCCAGAAGAGTGACTTGCCTTTGCAGCTGTACCACTATAGGATACTCTTCCACAGAACTTGAACTCCAAACTGATTATTTTTATAGGCCTCATGTCCAGGTGTGGGGTTTTTTGGGCACTGAAGCTAAAAAATATTCATGTGCAAATTGCACAGATCCTGAAAGACTGCTTTGCTAGGAATATCTCAGGATTTGTTAAACTGCATTTAAAATCATTTTGCTAACTTTATTTAATTCCTTGGTCTTCCCTATCATTGGCTTGTTTCTGCAGTTGATGCTGGCGTCACTGAAGTGTGGTACTTGCATGAGCTTTTTGCCCACAATTTTCCAAGCTAATGCCTCTGAAATGGTGTCATGCTAAGAACTCAGTGGATACATACACATATACATATACATATACATAGTCTTCTAGTATTAGCTCATAATGCCACTGCATTCAGCTCACAAAACATGAATTTTCATATAGACAATATTAAATGTTTACTTCCATCAACTTTTTAATTCAATATCTTTCCTTTATTTTAAAAAGATATCTCTTTTTCTGACAAAAGTGTCCAGTGAAGCTTACTTGAATCATCATAATTAAGTTAGGGTTAAACATAAATAATAGAGATTTGTATTTGTTGGATTAACTAATAACATTGAGCTGTAAATTATAGACAAGGCTTTATTAAAAATGAAAATGACAGGGGCATCTGGGTGGCTCACTGGATTAAAGCCTCTGCCTTGAGCTCAGGTCATGATCCCAGGGTCCTGGGATTGAGCCCTGTATCTTCCTCTCTGCTCAGCATGGAGCCTGCTTCCCTTCCTCTCTCACTGCCTCCCTCCCTGCTTACTTGTGACCTCTCTCTGTCAAATAAATAAAGAAAATCTTTATGAAAAATGAAAATGACCTTACAAATAACTTGCAAATATAAAAAAGTCTTTAATTATGCTCACATGTTCATACAAATGTGGTTTACAGTTGTCAAACAAAGNTCAAACAAAGCAATCTTATAGTATAATATGGTCTTACTGAGTGTTTCGAGTACACAGATCCTTCCATATTACGCACTGTGCCAGTTCAGAAACACTAAAACTTTTGCAAAACAAGTGCATGTCAGTGTCAAATCACTATAAAAGCTTCTGAATACTTTCTTTCCTGCATTAATATTGTCGCAGCCTGCAAGAAATGGTTCATGGACTGATCGCATTGTGAGTATCACTTCCACACACGCACTTATGGCTCCTGAGGTGGTGAGCTTAAATCTTAAACAACCTCTGTGGAGGTGCAGTGTGTTTGTGTATCAGGGAAGCAAAAGTTAATAGGAGGGAGAGAAATCCTAGGGGGTGGAGAGCCTAGAAATATTAACAGAGGAGTCTGATCTCATAGCCACAGGTACTTGGGAGCCAGCAAAGCTTCTTGAGCAAGGGAAAAGCATGAGGGTAGTCACATTTTAGCAGCCAGAGCTCTGCAGGAGGTTGGAACATCATAGTGATCTTGTGCAACCTACTCATTTTAAAGATAAGAAACCCATTATGTAAATAATTCACCAATAGAACCAAAGCGAGCACCCAAAACTAACATCCCAAAATATAAACATATTTACAAAGAAGGTTTTGAACAAAAAACTGAATAAAATATGCAAAGGAAATAGCTTGTATGCCTTGCCATACTTAAAGTTAGGTGACATGGGGCGACTGGGTGGCTAACGGGGTTAGGCTCTGCCTTCAGCCCAGGTCATGATCTCAGGGTGCTGGGATAGAGCCCCACATCAGGCTCTGTGCTCAACAGGGAGCCTGCTTCCCCTCTCTCTCTCTGCCTGCCTCTCTGTCTACTTGTGATATCTGTATGTCAAATAAGTAAATAAAATCTTTAATAAATAAATAAATAAATAAATAACGTGACACATTCGTTCAACGTAGTATTAGATGTCCTAGCAACAGCAATCAGACAACAAAGAGAAATAAAAGGTATCCATATTGGCAATGAAGAAGTCAAACTCTCTCTCTTCACAGATGACATGATACTTCATATGGAAAACCCAAAAGACTCCACCCTCAAACCACTAAAACTCATACAGCAATTCAGTAATGTGGCAGGATACAAAGTCAATATGCAGAAATCAGTTGCTTTATTACACACTAACAATGAAAATACAGAAAGGGAAATTAGAGAATAGATTCAATTTACTATAGCACCAAGAACCATAAGATACCTGGGAATAAACCTAACTGAAGTGGTAAAGGTTCTGTACTCAAGGAAGTACAGAACACTCATGAAAGACAACGACGAAGACACAAAAAGATGGAAGACCACTCCATGCTCATGGATTGGAAAAATAAACATTGTTAAAATGTCTATACTGCCTAGAGCAATCTAAATTTTCAATGCCATTCTGATCAAAATTCCACGGCATTTTTCAAGGAGCTGGAGCAAACAATCCTCAAATTTTATCGAATCAGAAAGACCCTGAATTGCTAAGGAAATGTTGAAAAAGAAAAACAAAACTGGGGGCATCACGTTGACCGATTTCAAGATTTACTACAAAGCTGTAATCACCAAGACAGCATGGTACTAACATCACAACAGACACATAGACTAGTGGAACAGAGGAGAGAACCCAGATAGGGACCCTCAAATCTATGGCCAAATAAACTTCGACAAAGCAGGAAAACATATTCAGTGGAAAAAAGACAGTCTCTTCAATAAATGGTGCTAGGAAAATTGGACTGCTATGTGTGTAGGAATGAAACTCAACCATTCTCTTACATCATACACAAAGATAAACTCGCAATGGATAAAAGACCTCAACGTGAGTCAGGAATCCATCAGAATCCTAAAGGAGAACATAGGCAGTAACCTTTTCGACATCGACTACAGAAACTTCTTTCAAGATGTGTCTCCAAGGGCAAAGAGAACAAAAGTGAAAATGAAATTTTGGGACTTCATCAAGATCAAAAGCTTCTGCACAGCAAAGGAAACAGTCAACAAAACAAGGAGGCACCCACAGACTGTGAGAAGATACTCGAAAATGACAGTACAGACAAATGGCTGATATCCAGGATATCATATAAATAACTATAAATAACTCCTCAAAGTCAACATACACAAAACAGATAATCATGTCAAGAAAATGGGCAGAAGACATGAACAGACACTTCTCCAATGAAGCGATACATGTGGCTAACAGACACGTGAAAAAATATTCATCATCACTAGCCATCAAGGAAATTCAAATCAAAACTACATTGAGATACCACCTGACACCAGTTAGAATGGCCAAAATTAACAAGACAGTAAACAACGTGTGTTGAGAGGATGTGAAGAAAGGGGAACCCTTTTACACTGTTGGTGGTAATGCAAGATGGTGCAGCCATTTAGGAAGACAGTGTGGAGATTCCTTAAGAAATTTAAAAATATGGCTGTCCAATTTTCCCAACACCATTTATTGAAGAGGCTGTCTTTTTTCCATTGGACATTCTTTCCTGCTT
>NW_019154333.1:15352-17432 GCF_002288905.1 Enhydra lutris kenyoni | reverse complement strand
AAAAAAAAAAAAAAAAAAAGAAATTAAAAAAATAGAGCTTCCATATGACCCTGCAATTGCACTACTGGGTATTTACCGCAAAGGTACAGATGTAGTGAAATGAAGTGCCATCTGTACCCCAATGTTCATAGCAGCAGTGGCCATGGTCACCAAACTGTGGAAAGAACCAAGATGCCCTTCAACGGACAAATGGATAAGGAAGATGTGGTCCATACACACGATGGAGTATTACGCCTCCATCAGAAAGGAAGAATACCGAACTTTTGTATCAACATGAACCCGGCTGGAGGAGATTATGCTGAGTGAAATAAGTCAATCAGAGACAGTCAATTATCATATGGTTTCACTTATTTGTTGAGCATAAGAAATAACACAGAAGTCATGGGGAGATGGAGAGAAGGGAGTTGTGGGAAATTGGAGAGCGAGACAAACCATGAGAGAGTATGGACTCTGAAAAACAATCTGAGGGTTTTGAAGGGGTGTGGGTGGGAGGTTGGGTGAACCTGATGGTGGGTATTATGGAGGGCACTTGTTGTTTGGAACAGTGGGTGTGGTACATAAATAATGAATTCTGGTAAACTGAAAAGAAATTTAATCCTTTTAAAAAGTGAAAAAAAGTAAAAAAAAAAAAAAAAGCTAGGTGACATTGGAATGCCAAGCAGTTAAATCTGCAAAAACACTGTGGAAGACCTTAACTTTACCCTGCCTGAGAAAAATTCTCTAACATTTAAATATCTTACCAAAGATACTCTTAATTCAATGACATGGGCAGTTTTCAGGACTCTCCATTCCCAACAGCTATATGACATGCATTAGCCATGACCATGGAAGCGTGGAGAAAGTAGACAACTACAGAAGACATTGGGGGAAGTATAAAAATTCAAGGACTGAAGATGGCAATCTAAAGTTGCAATTAACCCATTTTTATACTTTTTTGGATGACATTTTGCTGATGTTCATAAACTTGCAAATAACACAACATAAATGCAAAATGAGTTTCCTGAATTTTTATTAAAAAATTGTAAATTTGTTATGCTAGTAGTAGTTTGAATTAGTTTAAAACCATGAATTACTTGGGCACCTGGGTGCCTCAGTGGGTTAAAGCCTTGGCCTTCGGCTCAGGTCATGGTCCCAGTGTCCTGGGATCGAGGCCCGCATCGGGCTCTCTGCTCAGCAGGTAGCCTGCTTCCCTTCCTCTCTCTCTGCCTGCCTCTCTGCCTACTTGTGATCTCTGTCTGTCAAATATATATATATATATATATATATATATATATATATATATATCTTAAAAAAAACAAACAAACAAACATGAATTACTCTAGTGATATACCAGACATTGTGAGTGGACTTTAAACAACGGTTTCCCATTTTTAAATTTGGTATGCAATACTTTACCACATATGCAAGATCTTTGGGAAAAGTTGATTCCATCCCCTATGCTACAGGTGGGAGAAGAAAACGGTACAAAATATCAATGGAGTGAAAAACGGCCATACCTTACTCCTCACCTTTTCAGTAATCCCATAATTACCTCCTGCTAGACAATCTCTGACCCACACAAAAAAGTAATCACATTCTTTAAGAAAATGAATAAAGAGTCTATGGGAGAACAGAAACAACCTCAGAAGAATAAGAGTTGGAGGAGACTAATGGGTTGTCCATAGAGCACATCATTAGCTTTTGATGTAGGGTACACCAACGCATTAGTTTCGTGTAATGCCCAGTGCTCACCACAACAAGTGCCCATAACCCGATTACCCCATCTTTCCATGCCATTCCCTTCTGTAACCCACGGTTTGTTTTCTGGACTCCAGGGTCTCTCATGGTTTGTCTCCCTCTCTGATTTCTTCTTACTGATGAATTAGATAATTAATTCAAGTAACAGTTATTGACAAATCTATATAGAAGTTATTGGTCATTTTGCTGGAGGTGCTGCAAAAGTCTATTGTATGGGATTTTCATTATACTCTGGTAGAAAAGCATGAAAAAATAAACAAGATGTGAATATATTAATTTCAAAAACTAATCAAACCAGCCCCTTCTGTGATAGAAAATGGTGGGGAAAGCATAGTAGACCATT
>NW_019154333.1:0-15320 GCF_002288905.1 Enhydra lutris kenyoni | reverse complement strand
CTAAAGAGATATATTTTACTAAGAACTGAATGAGGAGGAGGCAGATAAATGATAACCAAAGGAACTGCCCTCCTCTTAGGTGGGAATTACAATTACAAAGCCTCAAAAGAGAAAGAGCTGGGATCTGATTTGTTAACTTGCTCTTGAAAACCCAGGACCTGAAAATATGGAGTACATGTTAAGTGTGAAGTTAATAAATGAGTATACATTTTTTACATTTGAAAAGAATGGGGCACCTGGGTGGCTCAGTGGGTTAAAGCCTCTGTCTTTGGCTCAGGTCTTGGTCTCAGGGTCCTGGGATCTAGCCCCACGTTGGGCTCTCTGCTCAGCAGGGAGCCTGCTTCCCCTCTCTATCTCTCTCTGCCTACTGCTCTGCCTGCTTGTGATCTCTGTCTGTCAAACAAATAGATGAAATCTTAAAAAAATAATAATAAATAAAATTATAAAAAAAAGAAAATAATAAATAAGGGAGAGTTTTGTTATTTGCAGAGGGCCATGTATATGTTTGAGGAGGCTGGAGTCAAAGATGAATCTTGTGCTTCCTTGAGTTTTGTTATACTTTACATTTCCATAATATACTGTTTATTAATTTGATCTACCAATGTGTTCTCAACACTATAAGCAGTATTGTCTTATTGATTTCCATTAAATATGACAATTAATTGCTAATTTTATTATAACCGATATTAAAATGTTTTACTTGAACTCTCAATGGACACAAAAGTGGTGAAGCCTTGATATAAGAAGATGGAAACATATGGAATTAAACATTCATGCAGGGGAAAAAAACAAACTTGCGGACAATCTGTTACATAGACTAAGAACAATATTTATTTAAATGCACGTGATGAATATTTTTACCACCTAGGCCTTTGTTAGAAAAATTTACAATATTCCTAAAGAATTATGGGATGTGTTCAACTTGGAAAGTAAGTAAAACAAGGTAATGTTGTATTTCTGGAAAGGATGCAGGTGTTTTCCTCCTTGTAGACAGGCAGATACAGAGAATTGCAACTTTCCAGAGCAGAAACTTCCACAGAAACCAGTCTTGGGTTTGGGAAACCTGAGCTGTAATNAGCTGTAATTTGTGAATTGTTTGATGCTTTAGTGTGGATATGACTCTGATAAGAACTCTGATGGGGGAAAAGCCCTGCAAAACAAAAGCAAGCTCCAAGTGGACCAAGCCACAGGGAGCCTCTATACATTTGTGAGTTCTACCTCCAGGGGCTCTACCAGGTCCTCATAGTTAATAGTGAAGAAAAATTTCCTCATGCCACTAGCAGGAGAAAGGGAAACATAACCATTTTGAGAATACTCTTTTATCTATATACGAACAACTCAAATCGCTGATGGAAAGTATCGATGAACAAGAGAATTGGAGAGACTCCTTATTCATGCATAAAAAGATTCAATATAGTCAAGATGCAGTTCTTCACAAATTTGTCTGTAGATTCAAGACAATCCCAGTCAAACTCTCATGAAGTTAATTTATGGATATCAGCAAACTGATTCTAAGTGTACTTGAGAGGGCTGAAGATCAAAAATAGTCAACATCATTTTAAAGGAGAAGAACAAAGTCCAAACACAGATAATACTCTTTGTATGAAAGGAAGGGCATTCAGGAACCTGTGGTTGGGAAGCTGAAATAGCCTGGAAATGCCCTCTTTTATCTTTCAATGATAAGTTATAGAAATAATAAATAGTAGATAAATTAACAGAAATACCAGAATGAGACACACTTAGGCCCTTAGGGTGCAAAATTTAAGAAGTCACTCACTTGCAGAGTCATGGAGGTTCGTGGTTGAGGCTTGCACAAAGCTAGGCATGAGCGTCTCCTGTCATCATGTGCCCTGGAGGCATCAACTGGTTGTGCTGGTTCCAGTGCTTACACTATGTCAAAAACAATTATTTATTCTTTTCTCAGATGATATGGCTATATTTCAGTTTGGAGAAGAGCAAATCTCAGTGAAAAATAGTAATGAAAGAGTATTAAAAAGAAAAAAAATCTGGACACTAATGGCAAATTTGCAACCATTTGTCCAGCAAATCAATTTTTATTTTGTACTTAGAGATCTCAGTTAACTTCTAAATCTTTTACAATTTCACTTTCCTCATTTACATTATTTATTCATTTAAACGTGTTTATTGAGTTCCTACCTAATGTGTTATGTGTTAGGCAATTGATTTTATGTTGGTGAAGTAAGCAGAAAAGCTGACTGCCCTTTTGGAGTTAATGATAAGTGAGAGAGCAAGAGACATTTAACATGTACATTAACTAAGTTAATAAGGACTTATCACTGTGGTAAGGACAATAAAAAAACAAACACGATGCAGGAATGTCTATTATTATTGGTTCATGTTAGAGAAAACTATGGTCATCTCCAAGACGTAAGATATGGTGGGGGATCAACCATAGAGCAAAAATTTGGGGGTGCAGAATGGTTGAGGAAAATTCATGCCTGAAGTCCCAAAATCGTTCTTTAATATTAAATACTATTAAATTAAATTTAATTTAAATTAAATTTAATTTAAATTAAATATTAAATATAAAAATGAAATAAAAATAGGAAGATATTTTTTCAAGCATATAGAATAAAAGCAAATCACATTTGGTCATACCACGAACATTCTACTAATAAAGATCTTTCTTTCTTTCTAGTTTTGTCCCATGCCAGCTTTAGTAAAATTTATATTACTCCTTGACCACTCTTCCTCTGCTCTTGTCTTTCTTCTTTTTCTTCCTTCTCCTACTTTTCCTTTTTATTCTTACATATTTAAGATTGATATCATTTTGATTTCTTCTCATTTAAAGCTAATCTTGGAGGGGCATATGGGTGGCTCAGTTGTTGAGTTTCAGCTCAGGTCATGATCTTTCCATTCCTGGAATCCAGCCCAGAATTGGGTTCTATGCTCAGCAGGGAGTCCTCTTGAAGATTCTCTGCATCTGCCCAACCCCCCACACTCTCTCTCTCTCACACACACACACACACACATTTTCCTTCTCTCTAAAATAAACAAATCTTAAAAAAAATTAAACTACTCTTGGATATTTTAAGTTTTTGTTGCTGTTGTCAATGAGGTCTGGTCTCTATATTTCCATTTCATTGTTTTCATAATGTACATAGACTTAATGTTTCACTGTAGAGAAATTTTAAACATAGAGAAAATTTTAAGGAGTAAATAAAAATCGCCCACAATATGTTATCTGGTTAATATTTGCAGCGTATTTCAGGTTTATGTTTATATTTATAAAATCAAGCATTTTTGTTGGTCATATATAATGATTACATTTTATAACGATCGCTTACTTATGTAAAGGAAATTATTGAATTTTTCTATATGTAGCTTGCACCTGCCATTATCAATTCTATCTAATTCCTAACACGTTTAATCAAATGCTTTATCTTCATCTATTGAAGTATTTTATTATTTTCATATTTCACCAATTGATGGATAAGAGTAGATTTATATATATTTTTGGAACAGGAATGTCCTTGTGTTCTTGGGATAGAATTTTTCTATTTTTGGTGTGTTACTTCCAAATATTTTGTGTAAATTTACATACATACAATACAAAATTTACTACAACAGTTCATTCCATACGCCTTATATATCAAAATTGTTCCTTTACTTATGAGAGAATCCTCTGGTTGAAAATAATAATTATTCCATTTTCATCACTTTCTTTCAAGGATTGTTATTTCTTTGACCTATCCATATGTTATCCTGAAGTCCACTTATGTGGCATTAAAAACATAATTTTATGCTTTTAGCCATTTTAATAATGGAATTGTATAGAATTCACTATTATGAAGAGTAGTGTGCTAGAAAATATGTATCTATTGACTCTTCAGAACAACAACAATAAAAAGAAGCCATAATTTGTAACATTTGTTTGTTTCCATGGTGCGAATACTCATACCATGGTTTTTTCAGGCTACCAATGTGACATCACAGCACAGATTTGAGAATTTCAGGAAGCTATAGAATCCAGCTCTAGCATACTAATAAAACTGATGGTGCAGAAATTAGTCATTGAGATGGCTGAATATAAGAAAAGTCTTATAGTCTTAATATCTATAAATTAAAATGGCCTTATGCAATAAGATAGGATTGTCCATATTTATATGAATAATTCAAGAAGGTTTTGAAGGCTTGCTCACTAAAGATATTGCAGTAAAAAAGCACTGGAATCAGAGCAGAATGCCTAGACATGAGTTTAAGCTTTACCACTGGCTAGTAGTTAACAACCTGAGCAAGCAACCTGAATTTTTTGGTCTCCATGGCCTCCATATTAGAAAGAGAGAGAGAGAGGGAAAAAGAGAGATTGTATGTGTGTATGGGTAAGTATGTGTGTGCGTGTGTGTTTGGGTGTGTGTGTATACATATACATATGTGTGTGTGTGTTTAAGTCCAAGTTTCTGTGAATGAGGCATAAACATATTCATTCCTACATAAACTGTACCAAATAACCATTTCACAGCTGTTATAGAGATTATAACTGCCTTTCAAGATCATCCTCAGGGGGCACCTGGGTGGCTCAGTGGGTTAAAGCCTCTGCCTTTGGCTTGGGTCATGATCCCAGGGTCCTGGGATTGAGTCCCAAGTTGGGCTCCCTGCTCAGTGGGGAGCCTGCTTCCCTTCCTCTCTGTCTGCCTGCCTCTCTGCCTACTTGTGGTCTCTGTCTGTCAAATGAATAAATAAAATCTTAAAAAAAAAAGATCATCCTCAGGACCCTAAGACCTTTATGAAGTCTTTTCTGACTATATTAAATTTTCATCTTTATTCATTTTCTTCTTTTTAATTCCTATATTCATTTTTCCTATTATACAATGCAACATGTGTGTATGTATCTTTTGCATTATTCACAGCTTCAATATGTCCTGATCTTTCCTTTCCAGATAGATTTAAACCCCTTAATGTTTTGGTTCATAAAGCCCCCAAATATTGGTGATATTGCCACATCTATAACAGCTGTTCAATTAGTAACTGTTCACTGTGTATGAAAATAAATTAGAACTCTAAACTTAAAAGAGGAAGAAAATAGAAACAAAATTTTGTTCAATGTCAGTTTAGACCTGTGATGGTATTTCTGAACTTGAATTATTTCCCTGTTTATTGTTGATTACTTATTGTAATAGTATCTGACAAACTATTACACTTATCATTTTTTAAAGGCTTCCTACATTGCCAAGAAACCTACTGGGAGCTTTTACTATCTTTTTCATCCTTACACTAATTCCATTATGATCGGTCATCTCATTACTTTCTTTTGAAACAAGGAAGTAATGTTATAGAGATATTACCATGTTCAAGGTTATAATGCTTAAGTGATAGATCCAGGAATCAAATCCAGGTGTTTCTGACTCCAAAGCCCATTTCTTAAAGTACTGCATCATAAGCAGAAAAAGTGTGTTCCAGAAGTTCACCTTGAAATTAAGAATATATTCAAATTTATAAGAAAGAGAAATGAAATTCCCTGTGTCTAAATTATACTAATGATTGGCCATATAGGAAATCATAAGAGAGCTACTTAAATTTAACCTTACCCTAGAAAGAACTCTAATTCTAGCCACCTGACTCAATCAGCCATTAAGAATGCCAGGTGATGTGCAGAGAAAGATGCTTATTCCATAAAAGTGATTCATGCACCCTCTTTCTGGAAACAGCATTCCATTNCCATAAAAGTGATTCATGCACCCTCTTTCTGGAAACAGCATTCCATTGGGACAAATCAAAGCCATGAGGTGCTACTGAGGACACTGTCTACATGAGCCAAAAACCATTGAGGTTAACTTTTTTGTATGTGATTGTGATTCTAAAAGGTACTTGGCAAACGTTGCAGGATGTTCTGTATAAGAAGGCAAACAACAATAATGGAGGGAAATTGGGTATTTTCCATGAATGGTCTTCTGAAGGATCTCCAGTATTAAAATTCCTTTTATTCCATTTTGGAAGTTTTAAATGAGGGTGAGCAATAAAAACAATTTTCTGAAAAACTTTTTTTTACTTTAAATTCTCACCAAAAATACTTGGAAGAAAGATAAATATTGTAATAAGATCACGCATAAACAAAAACTTCAAACCCCTAGGATTAAATTATGCTTAGTTACTTTTCACAAACAAAGATTTTGGATACTCATAAGATTAGCACTGAGGTTTATTGGTTACCAATTTTTGATACTTGGAGCTAACAGAAACGATGGAGCTAGGTTCACATTTGTATGTTGCTCTTCTTGCCTAGACACATTAGCTATTCAAAGAAGAAAGTGTCTCTCATGGTAGACCCATTCATTCTTTAGATGGATGCTGTTTAATCTCCATGTATTTGGGTTCTTTCCAAACTTCCTCTTGTGATTGAATTCTAGCTTCACAGCATTGTGGTCTGAAAATATGCAGGGAATGATCCCAATCTTTTGATACCAGTTGAGACCTGATTTTTTTTTTTTTTATGGCCCAGGGTGTGATCTATTCTGGGAGAATATTCCATGTGCACTAGAGAAGAATGTGTATTCTGCTGTTTTGGGATGGAATGTTCTGAATATATCTGTGATGTCCATGTGGTCCAGTGTGTCATTTAAGACCTTTATTTCCTTATTGATCTTTTGCTTGGATAATCTGTCCATTTCAGTGAGGGGAGTGTTAAAGTCCCCTACTATTATTGTATTATTGTCAATGTATTTCTTTGATTTTGTTATTAATTGGTTTATATAGTTGGCTGCTCCCATGTTAGGGGCATAGATATTTAAAATTGTTAGAGCTTCTAGTTGGACAGACCATTTGAGTGTGATATAGTGTCCTTCTTCATCTCTTATTATAGTCTTTGGCTTAAAATCTAATGGATCTGATATAAGAATTGTCACCCCAGCTTTCTTCTGATGTCCATTAGCATGGCAAATTGTTTTCCACCTCCTCATTTTAAATCTGGGGGTGTCTTCGGTTCCAAAATGAGTTTCTTGTAGGCAACATATTGATGGGTTTTGGTTTTTTACCCATTCTGATACCATGTGTCTTTTAATTGGGGCATTTATCCCATTTACATTCGGTAACTATTGAGAGATATGAATTTAGTGCCATTGTATTGCCTGTAAGGTGACTGTTACTGTATATTGCATCTGTTCCTTTCTGGTCTACTACTTTTAGGCTCTCTCTTTGCTTAGAGGACCCCTTTCAATATTTCCTGTAGAACTGGTTTGGTGTTTGCAAATTCTTTCAGTTTTTTTATTTGTCCTGGAAGTTTTTTATCTCTCCTATTTTCAAAGATAGCCTAGCTATATATAGTATTCTTGGCTTCATGTTTTTCTCACTTAGTGCTCTGAATATATCATGCCAGTTCTTTCTGGCCTGCCAGGTCTCTGTGGATAAGTCTGCTGCCAATCTAATAATTTTACCATTGTATTTTATAGACTTCTTTTCCCAGGATGCTTTCCGGATTTTCTCTTTGTCGCTAAGACTTGTAAATTTTAGTATTAGATGACAGGGTGTGGACCTATTCTTATTGCTTTTAAGGGGGGTTTTCTGGACCTCCTGGATTTTGATGCTTGTTCCCTTTGCCACATTAGGGAAATTCTCTACAAAAACTCTCTCCAATATACCTTCTGCTCCCCTCTCTCTTTCATCATCTTCTGGAATCCCAATTATTCTAATGTTGTTTCATCTTATGGTATCACTTATCTCTCAAATTTTCCCCTCATGGTCCAATAGTTGTTTGTCTCTCTTTTGCTCGGCTTCTTTATTCTCTGTCATTTGGTCTTCTATATCACTAATTATTTCTTCTGCCTCATTTATCATAGCAGTAAGAACCTCCATTTTTTATTGCACCTCATTAATGGCTTTTTTTATTTCAACTTGGTTATATTTTAGTTCTTTTATTTCTCCAGACAGCATTTCTCTAATATCTTCCATCCTTTTTCGAGCCCAGCTAGAATATTGAAAGTCATCATTCTGAACTCTAGATCTGACATATTACCAATGTCCGTATTGATTAGGTCCCTAGCCTTTGGTATTGCCTGTTGTTCTTTTTTTTTTTTTTTTTGTGGTGAGTTTTTCCACCTTGTCATTTTGTCCAGATAAGAGTTTACAAAGGAGCAAATAAAATACTAAAATGGTGGCAAAGACCCCAGGAAAATGTGCTTTAACCAAATCAGAAGAGACCCCAAATCATGTGGGGGGGGAAGGAAGTAAAAAGCAGTTCAAAAAAATTAAAAAAAGAAAACAAATAAAGAAAAAAATATATATATACATATGTAATTATGTGTATATATATATATATATATATATATATATATATATTAGACTGTTGACTAGAATAGGGTCACCCACTTAATTTTGGGAGTATTTTGGTCTCTTAGAGGAAACTACCTCCCAAATTTTTAATGAATGGAAAACATATATAAGGTTAAACACAATGAAGAGATGGAATATGACTATAAAGATGAAAAAATTTAATTTCTAAAAAAGGAGTTGATAAGGTAAGTTGGTTGGGAGAATAAAGAAAAAGAAAGTGGAGAGAATTTGCTCAGGCTGGAGACTAGAACAAGACCGGTACTAGACTTAGGGTGTATTTTGATCTATTAGGAGTTGTACCCCAGATATTTTTAGAAGAAAAAAACCCTATGTGTATAGAAAAAATAAAGTTAGATACAATGAAGGATAAAATATGACTATAACAATGAAGGTTCAAAAAAGATTATTTTATTATGAAATGTATTGTTAAGATAAACTAATTTAAAAACGTTAAAAAGGAAATGGTAAAAGTTAAAAAAATTTAGTAGAAGAAAAAAATAAAATTAAAAAAGCTTATTAACTTTGCAAGACTAAAGAATCATGGAGAGAAAGCCATGAATTCCATGCTTTGCTTTCTCCTCCTTTGGAATTCAGCTGTTCTCCTTGGTAAGTGAACTTAGTCTTGGCTGGATTTCTTGTTGATCTTCTGGAGGAGGGGCCTGTTTTAATGATTCTCAGTGTCTTTGCCTGAGGCAGAATTGTACCATCCTTACCAGGGACCAGGCTAAGTAATTCACTCGGGTTTACTTTCAGGAGCTTTTGTTCCCTGAATGCTTTCCATAGAGTTCCAGAGGATGGGAATGAAAATGGCGGCCTCCCAATCTCATCCTGGAGGAGCCGAGAGCTCAGGGCTCCACTCCTCAGTGTGCCCTCAGAGATAAGCACTCAATCACTCCCGTCTCCCTGGCCTCCAGCTGCGCTCCAAGCTCACCCAGCCTGTGACCAAGCATCTCTGTCACACAGCTCTGCCTGGAGTCTCTGAACCCTTTAGATCCCTGAACTTTTCCAGCAGGGATCTCCCCAGATCTTGTGGGGTCCCCACTCACAGAGCAGTGGCCTGTGCCACGGATTATGGTTCAAGGTGACCCCATGCTGAGGGCTCACTCCTCAGCTCTGTCTCTGTAGCCAGCTTCCCTGCTCTAATACCTGTGAGCTCTGTGACACTCAGACACCCTGAGTCTTTTGTGACCCCGTCAGACCTGGGGCCATGCTGTCCCCGTGTGGGCTTCACCCCAGTTTAGCCTCTGGAGCAATGTCCCTCAGTGGAGCAGACTTTTAATGTCTCAATTTTGTGCTCCATTGTTCTGCGGCTTGCCGGGAGCCGGGCCCCTCCCCCGCGGCCTATCTTCCCATCACTTTGGATTCACTTCTCCGCCAGTCCTACCTTTCAGAAAGTGGTCGATTTTCTGTTTCTACATTTGTTGCTTTTCTTCTCTCCTATCTCCTGTTGGATTTGTAGGTGTTCGGAATGGTTTGGTAAGCTATCTAGGTCATCTTCTGCTACCTGATGTCATCTCAGCCTGTCCCTTCTCTGCCTTCTTCTTCACTTCAGAAATTTAACATAGATTATGTCTTATGGACTGGATACATATTTTTTGTGTGAAAATTCATAAGTTCACTTGCTTGGTTCTTCAGTTAGCATACAACATATCAAGATCAGATGAAATTTCCTTTTTTTAATATTCATGAACTAATTAAATTGTTTTCCTGATGTAGTTTAGGCTGCATCTATTTTCCTGATAGAGTGTAATTCTAGACTTTCTAGCAAATTAAGATGACTTGGAAAGAAATCAAAAGTATAATTCAATGAGAAACAAATCTTAACCAAAATCTAATAAGCTCTTAGAATTTTACAAGTAAGTAGCAGAAATTTGAAACCAATGAGCATGTACCATGACTCCACATTTACAGAAAATTAGAAGTAATGTGATTGAAATACTGATTCACCATATGAGTGGACAATAACAATATTAATTAAAAAAAAGATTTTATTTTTATTTATTTTACAGAGATCACAAGTAGGCAGAGAGGCAGGCAGACAGAGAGAGAGGAGAAAGCAGGATCCCTGCTGAGCAGAGAGCCCGATGTGGGGTTCTATCCCAGGACCCTGGGATCACGACCTGAGCCGAAGGCAGAAGCTTTAACCCACTGAGCCACCCAGGCACCCCAACAATATTAATTTTTTTATTTTTTTAAATATTTTATTTATTATTTATTTGACAAGCAGAGATCACAAGCAGTCAGAGAGGCAGGCAGAGAGAGAGGGGGAAGCATGCTCCCTGCTGAGCAGAGAGACAATTTAGGACTCGATCCCAGGACCCTGACAGCATACAACATACCAAGATCAGGTGAAATTTCCTTTTTCATGACCTGAGCTGAAGGCAGAGGCTTAACCTATTGAGCCACCCAGACACTCCAACAACTTTAATTTTTAATCAGATGATAACTTTAATGGGACAATGCTTTCCTTAAGTAATCCTTTATTATGAATATAGGTGGCATTGACAAAGCTCTAGTTCTCATCATATTTAATGAATCACTTCTAGGAATACGTATTCTTTTCTTAATATTTCTAATTCCAAAATAATATATGGCAGTCATATTTGACTCCTCTATATCTGTCAAACTCAAAAACAATAGGATCATTATTAAAATAAATGATTATATATCATGTTGTAAAGGAAGAAAGGGAACTATCAACAAACAAAAAACTGGATTAAATTCACCACCAAAAAAAAAAAAAATGAAAGTAGTGGGGTAGTAGCATTGTAATGCTTGATTATCATTAGAATTAGAGCTAACATTGGAGGTTCACTTCACCTGGTGAGGCCTATGGCTGCTTCAGGAAGCTGTAGTTCAAAAACGTTAGGAAGTGCTCCAAATATGTGTTACAGTAAATTTAATCACCACGTATTAAGAAAATCCAGTCTAATTAAAGCTAACAAATTCAACAAATAGAATGTGCACTCCAAGAAACAGATACATATATACAACATATGTCTGTATAACATATTTAGTGTGTCAGAGAAATAAAATGAGGACTTACATCCTTGGAAATAAAAACAGGAGATTGTAAAAGATAGAAAGGGGGTGCTGGAAAGGAAGTCAGTTCAATGTCTGTTTGTAATGCTGAAATGCACTTTGTCATTTCAAAGGTAATGTTCAAAAAATAGTAGTCACTGGGCTTCATTCTTCTCTCCCTTCTTCTACTTCTCCTCCCCCTTCTTTTAAATTCTAAGTTCCTTTTCTTTGTTGTTTTCTTCCTTTAGTTAGTTTTTGTTGTTGTTTTGGTTTTATTTTGGTCTGAAACTGAAATCCTCTAAATGCATTCATTAGGAGATTACATGAATTTGCATGATTTTGCTTCTGTGAGTTATATAGATTTTGGCTTTCTTATCCTATATTTTGAATGTACAAATAAACAAAGGTTAAATATGGCAAATTAGACCCAAATGCTTTAGGTTGAACTTTCTGCTACTTCCTATGCTGCACGACCCTCTAATTCTTTGATGTCATTCTCAATTTTAAGTAGTTAATCCATTTCTCTATTTCCTCCAACGTGCTCTCCTGAAGACACTGCTTCCTCTGCAGTCCCCTTAAGTAAGTCATTTACAAAACACAGATTCCACTTCAGACTAATTCTCACCTATGGGCTTGTGAAATTCCTTTTTGTTTCCCCATCTATATTGCCCTCCTTGCTTGTTTCTGGAGAGTATTAGCTCATCTTATGAAATCCACATTCAGGGAAGACTTTGGTTCGTGGTTTACAGACTCCCCCGTTCCTCCTGCATCTCTATGTGAATAACATCTTCTCAAGTATCACTCATCCATCTTATCACACCTTCTTGCAGTCACACTAATGCCTCCTAACTCCTCCACTTCCATTGGAAACATCCCATCCTCCAACCCCAACATACTATCTTCCAGACTGCTTAACAATTTTTCTTTATTTGGCCTTATTGAGCTTCTGAACACACAGGTTTCTCATTTTTCTCATTACCCATCACCACCTCCTTCCTTTATTTCCTTCTATATTTGGCTTAGACTCCATATTCCCTTATTTCAGTCACTGTCTTCCTAACCTGAAGCTCTTTGCCTCTGTCACAATGAGCCCAACTGTTCTCCACGTGTCTACCTGGGCAAGTGACCATTGTTAAAGGAGACCACAGGACCAGATTGGAATGAGACTCTCCACAATTTTTGTCCACCAAAATAAACACTACTTAAATTTTAAGTGACATTTCTTTATTTGGCTAATTGTCTTACATTCCACAATAACAATTTCAGTTCTTTCCATTTTTTAATTATTTTTAAAATTTTTTAAAGATTTTATTTATTTGACAGACAGAGACCACAAGCAGGCAGAGGCAGGCAGAGAGAGGAAGGGAAGCAGACACCCGCTGAGTGGAGAGCCCAATATGGGGCCCAATCCCAGCACCCTGGGACCACGACCTGAGCCAAAGGCAGAGGCTTTAACCCACTGAGCCACTCAGGTAGCCCCAGTTCTTTCCATTTTGTACAGACTCCCAGTCTCTCCCACTTCACCATACCAAGCAGTTTCAGAAGTCTCTTACTTTCCACAGGAAGCAAAAGCCAACATTCTGTAACTTCTTCAACCTCCCTCTGCTAAATATAAATGCCTCTGTGAATCACCAGCCATCCTCCTTTTCCCCATGTTTAAAATGGAGAAAACATTCTTTCTCAAGAGCTGCCTAGTACTTCCATTTTCTTTACATTTCTTAACTCTTTAACCCACTCCAATCCAATTTATTGAATCGAAAGTGGCAGAACCACTTCCATAAAACTATATAGGCTAAGGAAAACTTTGGAACTCATTTTAATATGTCACTTAATTTCTCACTAGTATGATCCTGTGTTCCATAATACACTCCTATTAGTTTTCTTCTTACCATTTCTTTACTACTTAGCCTTGTCTCTTCAGTTTTTTTATGTACAAGATCTCTAAATATCATAGTTCCTAAGTCTTTTTCCTACTTTCTTCTCTTAGCCTAAACTTCCCACACACATTCATTTCCAGAACATCAATCAGTAAGTACAAACTGAAAGTTTTTGTATTTATACATTAATACAAGACTTTTCTCTGAGTTATAGATCTACACAATTATTTGCCTACTTGACATTTACACTTGGATTTTTTTAGAAGCATTTCATAGTTTACACAGCACAAACTGAACTCATGATTATTTATTCCCCTCAGACTTCTTGCTTTCCATAATGTCCCATACAGGGGGACTCCAAACAGTTCCTCAAATCAGAAATATGGAAGCCTTTCTTGACACTGTTTCCCCAAACAACTTTATTATGTCTTGCTATTTTACTTCCCCATCACTGGAAGTCATCATTTTTCCCCTACTCATCTATCTCCTGAACTACCGCAATAACTTTGCAAATAGTTTGCTTTTATTCAAAATTTTATCTCATTAATGGAGTAACAATTGAAGGAATGTATGAGTTGTTCCAATTATCACTGTTGGAACAATTTACATATTACCTAGACATTAATTCTTACTGTCAAATCAGAGACAAATTTATTTCTTTGGACACTTAACAAACATTATAGCCCTAGGCCCTCCTTCTCTTGGTATTATGTAACTATAGGGACGATTATTAAATTAATTCATGANTCTTGGTATTATGTAACTATAGGGACGATTATTAAATTAATTCATGAAGTTCTTCCCTCACATATCTTCAAACACTTTGTATAGTGAGAGACAGGCCTGGATATTTTTTTGTAGTACCAGGATGGAGTTGTTTGACATTTGCCAAGGTCCGTGTTGTAAGGTTCAGGATTATATCTTCTATGAGAGAGATAAGAGTTCTAAGACCAAGATTAGGGACTTGGTCTAGTAGAAATTGCAGGTGAAACAAATCATAGTATCCATTCACATAAGTTCTAGCTCTGTTTCTCACTCTCAAGGTTTCCATATAGGTTTATGGAACTGATGGTTATTTGTCATTTCTGTATAGATGCTAATATCCTCAGCTGGAGCAAGATTTAGCAGTCTGACAATTTTTGAAATTTGTGTATCTCTAACTTGGTATCCTGGGTAATTCTTTGGATGATGGTCCTATTTTACCTAGTCCTCACTCCCCCTAAAAATGGAGTCATCTCTGAGATACATGCTTGGTTTTTATGTCCTTGATTCCTGCTGGCACTTTTCGTACTAAGTTCTTGCTAGGCTGGTTTTCTATTTCATGGTACCACCTAATTTCTGTGTCTTTATTATTGCTTTCTTTCCTGATCCTGGAGCAGTTAGCTTTATTCATTTTCTCATGGAGCTTATGTTCTCACATGCAGGGCTCATGGAATTGTGTGTCTGTTTTTTTTTTTTTTTTTTTGGATCCAATTAAGATGATACTTACCCAATATAGAAAACTGGAAGTTCTGCTGAAGTATTCAGTCACAAGCCATCCAGCAAGAATATACATATATATTCACAGTCACATAGAGGACAAGGATTGAATTGAGGTTAAAATGTTAAAATTTGGATTTTAGGACGATTTTGAAATCACTTGATGCTTTGATAAACAAATACACTGATACAAAATCTGATATCAAATTGTTACTGCTACTTTTTGACCAAATGAAATAACTATGAATTTAATCTGTGAAGGGGAGAAAAGACTCACATAATAACCTATTCAATATACAGGTTATAAAATCATAATAATATTATTCATATTTCATCAAAATGTTTTTCAAAATTAATGCATTATCTATCTTCCAAATTTTTATTTAAATTTCCATTAGTTAGCATTCATTGTAACAATAGTTTCAGGTGAAGAACTTAATGATTCATCTCTTACAAACACTACCTATTGCTCATCAGAAGTGGCCTCCTTAATTACATTCACCTATTTAACCCACGCCCCAACTCACCTCCCCTCTGGTAACCATCAATTTGTTTTGTTTAGTTAAGAGCATATTTCTTGGCTTTATTTCTTTGTCTCTGTGACTGAATACAAACAGTCTACACTTACAAAGATGGGCTCCGTGGAGAAAGGGGAAC
>NW_019154332.1:49809-60179 GCF_002288905.1 Enhydra lutris kenyoni | reverse complement strand
CTCTACTACTGCTCCCAGGCATCCGAATTTCAAATCCTGAGGAGCTGTTTTCAGGGTCAGCAGATCGGGCAAACTGAGAACCTCTGTCAACTCAGATCCCTTGGAACTTCGAACCAGAGGCAGCAGATCAAAGCTGCCCAGTTCCTTGGCTGCTGTGGTAACGCGAGGTGGGGTTTCCAGACATCCATTCGGAGAGCTCTGCTGTCGAATCTTACCATGTGGGAGACCTCTAAGCTGACTTCCCCTGTCCCGCAGAAGGACACCTTGTGGTTTGGAGCAGCTCACAAGCTCCAGCTTGCATAAGCCTCCAGGCTTCTTGAGGCCACCCGAGCATTCGTTGGCCATCATGGATACAAATTCCAGTGTGAGCAGACATCTCACCCTCGCCCGTCCTCAGGTGCTGGAGATCTTGAAACAGCTGCTGCACATTGGCACTGTCATGCCCTCGGCACTGAACATAACCATAGCTTGTGTTTTCAGATTTCGATCCTCACAAGCTTTGCCAGCAGGCCCTCCACCTTGGGAATTCCGGAGTCCAAAAGCTGCCTTCTACCTGGCCAAAAGAAAGAAAAAATGTCCTACAGGTCTGCCCAAAACCCCCAATGAGCGTCCAACCACACTCCCCTCAAGGGCACCCTGATATCATAGGTCGCCCTGTGAACTAATGCTCTGTGTAACACAGTCCGAGACCCAATCTCCTGTCGGCCAGCCAGATAGCGGGACCCATATCCTGCAGGTGGGAACTGCCTTGGCCCGAGCCCGTTATTTCCATCGAACCTGGGTATGCAGGTATCTGACCTCAGAGGGTAGTGCAAAACCTGCCCTTATGTGTACCTAAATCGCAACAGAGTACTCCTCCTTCCCCATGGCAGGAAACTGGATGTATATGGTTGTACTACTTTCAGAGTGGGAGCCACCTGCATGGCCCTTGAGACCACGCCCACTCAGGAGGGGCAACTGGGCACAAACAGGCTTTGTGACTCTTAGCCTGAGACTCCTTTCAAGCACAGACTGTCGGGGCTGGACTAGGATCCCACAGAGAGAACCTATTGTGCCCCTAGACCCAAATCGTAACCCTTGGTGGTGTTGTCCAGGCCACGTGACCCACAACCCGTCTCTCGAATCCCTGTTTGGGCAGGACCCCTTAGATGGAAAAGAGCACTCTTCCCTTCCCCCAGAAAAACACCAAACTCTTGGGAACCTGGCAGAATCCCCAGAAAGGGAGAATATCCCGTGGACCCATGTGCTCACCCGTCCATTCCGAGACCATCATAGGTATACAGTGCAGAGAGAAAAGCCTCTGCTACTGCCTCCCAGGAACCCGAATTTCAAATCCTGAGGAGCTGCTTTCAGGGTTTGCACATCGGGCCTGCCATAACCTCGCCCCTAATTCTTCCCCGAGTTGCTGTCTGAAGACTTCGTTCCTAAAACCTTGACCACATGCCCTCCAGGATGGGACCCCCAGAACCACACCGCATTACTGGGCCTTCTATCCTGAGGAAACTCTGCCAGTCTCAGTTGCCCAAACCATCCAGAATGGGAGAAACCTGCAAGGCACCTGAACCCACCCCAAATTCATAGGCCTCTCCGGAAAAAATGCGCAGTATGAGACACTGTCAGCACATACCTCCAGGAAGACACGCACGTCAATGGGCCTGAGTCCGAAGATTCAACCTAACATGCCCCTAGGACCTCATCCAAAACCTAGCTTAGGTTTTCACGCCTCTGTCCCTTCCCCCTGTTCTGGAAAACCAACATATGGCCCAACGTGTGGTCCCTGAGCCATACAGTAGAACCCCTCTGGTCCTGAGAAGGAAACTTTGCTCTTGGGAACGGGTTCCCACCCACAGGCTAGGAGGTTCCTGCATGGCCCCTGAGCTACCGCCACATTCTACGGTCTCCCTGGACACCAAGCAGCATTGTGACCCGTCTGACTGAGAACCTCCGTCAACTCAGATCCCTTGGAACTGCGAAGCAGAGCCACTGGATCAAAGCTGCCCTGTTCCTAGGCTTCAGTGGTAAGGGAGGTGGAGTTTCCAGGCATCCATTCGGAGAGCTCTGCTATCGAATCATTCCATATGGGGACCCTGGAGCCCTCTAAATGGACTTCCCCTGTCCCGCTGAAGGACACCTTGCTGTTTGGAGCAGCTCTCAAGCTCCAGCTTCTGAAAGCCGCCAAAGTTCTTGAGGCCACACGAGCATTCGTTGGCCATCATGGATACAAAATCCAGCGAGACCAGACATCTCACACTCGATCGTCCTCAGGTGCTTGAGATCTCGAAACAGACGCTGCACATTGGAACTCTTAAAGTCTCGACACTGAACATAACCATAGCTTTGTTTTAAACTTCCATCCTCACACACCTTGCCAGCAGGCCATCCCTATTGGGAATTCTGGAAAAACAAGGCTGCCTTCTGCCTGCCCACCGGAAGGAAGAAATGCCCTACAGGTCTGCCCAAAATCCCCAAATGAGGGTCCAGCAGCATGGCCCTCAAGGACACCCTGATATCATAGGCCGCACTGTGAACTGATGCTCTGTCTGACACAGCCCGAGCCCCGGCCTCCTGTCAGTTAGCCACATAGAGCGACCCATATCCTGCAGGTGGGCTCTGTCTTGGTCAGAGCCCGTCCTCTCCTGCGAACCTGGGTATGCAGGTATCTGAACCCAGAAGGTAGCGCAAATCCTTGCCTATGGGGGAACCTGAATCACAGCAGAGTACTCCTCCTTCCTCATGGCAGGAATGTGGATGTGGAGATGGTTGTACTACTCTAGGGTAGGAGCCAGCAACATGGCCCATGAGACCACGCCCACTTAGGAGGGGCAGCTGGGCACAAGCAGGACTTGTGACCCTCAGCCTGAGACCCCTTTAAAGCACACCCTGTTGGGTGCTGATCCAGGAAGCCAGAGAGCAGGTCTCCCGTGCCTCTTGGACCAAATCCTAACCCTTGGTGGGCTTGTCCAGGCCACGTGACCCACAACCCCACTCTGGAATCCTTGTTTGGGCGGGACCCCTGAAGTGGAAAACAGCACTCTTCCCTTCCCCCAGAAAGACAGCAAACGCTTGGGAGCCGGGGAAAAACCCCAGATAGGAGGAAACTCCCATGGACCCATGTAGCAACCCTATCATTCCGAGGCCATCCTCGATATAGAGTCCAGACAGAAAAGCCTCTGCTACTGCTCCTAGGCATCCGAATTTCAAACACTGAGGAGCTGCTTTCAGGGTCTGCAGATCGGGCCTGCCATAACTTCGCTCCTAAGTCTTCCCCGAGTTGCTGTCTGAAGACTTGGTTCCCAAAGCCGTGACCACATGCCCTCCAGGATGGGACCTCCAGAACCAAACAGCATCACTGGGCCTGCTCTCCCGAGGGAACTCTGCACATCTCCGTTGCCCAAACCTTCCAGAATGGGAAAAACCTTCAAGGCACCTGAAGCCAAACCAGTTTCATAGGCTGCTCTGGAAAAAATGCGCAGTCTGACTGACACACCTTCAGCACCTACCTGCAGGAAGAAACGCACGTCAATGGACCTGAGTCTGCAGATTGAACCTGACATGACCCTAGAACCTCATCCAATACACAGCTTAGGTTTTCAGGCCTCTGTCCCTCAGGCCTGTTCTGGAAAACCAACTTATGGCCCAGCGTGTGGCCCCTAGCCATATAATAGAATCCCTCTGGTCTCGAGAAGGAAACCTTGCTCTTGAGAACGGGGACCAACCCTCAGCCTAGGAGATTCCTGCATGGCCCCAGAGCCACAGCCACATTCTAAGGTCTCCTGGACACCAAGCAGCATTGGGACCCGTCAGACTGAGAACCTCTGTCAACCTAGAGCACTAGGAACTTCGAACCACAGGCAGCGGATCAAAGCCGCCCTGTTCGTTGGCTGCTGTGGTAACGTGAGGTGGGGTTTCCAGGCATCCATCCCGAGAGCTCTGCTGTTGAATCTTTCCATGTGGGAGACCTCTAAGCTGACTTCACCTGTCCCGCAGAAGGACACTTTGTGGTTTGGAGCAGCTTACAAGCTCCAGCTTGGATAAGCCTCCAAGGCTTCTTGAGGCCACCCGAGCATTCGTTGGCCATCATGGATACAAATTCCGGTTTGAGCAGACATCTCACCCTCGCCCATCCTCAGGTTCTGGAGATCTTGAAACAGTTGCTGCACATTGCAACTGTCATGTCCTTGGCACTGAACATAACCATACCTTGTTTTTACAGATTTCGATCCTCACAAGATTTACTAGCAGGCCCTCCACCTTGGGAATTCTGGAGTCACAAAGCTGCCTTCTACCTGGGAACAGAAAGAAGAAATGTCCTACAGGTCTGCCCAAAACCCCAAATGAGCGTCCACCACACGGCCCTCAAGGGTACCCTGATTTCATAGGTCGCCCTGTGAACTAATGCTCTGTTTAACACAGCCCGAGACCCAATCTCCTGTCGGCCAGCCAGATAGCGGGACCCCTATCCTGCTGGTGGGAACTGCCTTGGCCCTAGCCCGTTATTTCCATCCAACCTGGGTATGCAGGTATCTGACCCCAGAGGTTAGTGCAAAACCCTGCCCTTTTGTGTACCTGAAGCACAACAGAGTATTCCTCCTTCCCCATAGCATGAAAGTGGATGTTGAAAAGGTGGTACTACTTTCAGAGTGGGAGCCACCTGCATGGCCCATGAGACAACGCCCACTCAGGAGGGGCAACTGGGCACAAACAGGCATTGTGACTCTTAGCCTGAGACCCCTTTCAAGCACAGCCTGTCGGGGCTGGACCAGGATCCCACAGAGAGAACCTATTGTGCTCCTAGGCCAAATCCTAACCCTTGGTGGGGTTGTCCAGTCCACGTGACCCACAACACGTCTCTGGAATCCCTGTTTCGGCAGGACCCCTGAGATGGAAAAGAGCACTCTTCCCTTCCCCCAGAAAAACAACAAACTCTTGGGAGTCTGGCAGAATCCCCAGAAAGGGAGAATATCAAATGGACCCATGTGCTCCCCCGTCCATTCCGTGACCATCCTAGGTATACAGTCCAGAGAAAAAAGCCACTGCTACTGCCTCCTAGGCACCCGAATTTCAAATCCTGAGGAGCTACTTTCAGGGTCTGCACATCGGGCCTGCCATAACCTCGCCCCTAATTCTTCCCCGAGTTTCTGTCTGAAGACTTCATTCCCAAAGCCTTGACCACGTGCCCTCCAGGATGGGACCTCCAGAACCACACCGCATCACTGGGCCTGCCCTCCCGAGGAAACTCTGTCCGTCTCAGTTGCCCAAACCATCCAGAATGGGAGACACCTGCAAGGCACCTGAACCCACCCCAATTTCATAGTCCGATCTAGAAAAAAAGCGCAGTATGAGACACCGTCAGCACCTACCTCCAGGAGGACACGTACGTAAATGGGCCTAAGTCAGAAGATTCAACCTGACATGTCCCTAGGACCTCATCCAAAACCTAGCTTAGGTTTTCAGGCCTCTGTCCCTCGGGCCTGTTCTGGAAAAACAACATATGGCCCAACGTGTGATCCATGAGCCATACAGTAGAACCCCTCTGGTCCAGAGAAGGAAACTTTGCTCTTGGGTACGGGGTCCCACCCACAGGCTAGTCGGTTCCTGCTTGGCCCCACAGCTACCGCCACATTCGAAGATCTCCCTGGACACCAGGCAGCATTGTGACTCGTCTGACTGAGAACCTCCGTCAACTCAGATCCCTTGGAACTGCGAAGCAGAGCCACTGGATCAAAGCTGCCCTGTTCCTAGGCTTCAGGGGTAATGGAGGTGGAGTTTCCAGTCATCCATTCGGAGAGCTCTGCTATCGAATCTTTCCACATGGGGACCCTGGAGCCCTCTAACAGGACTTCCCCTGTCCCGCTGAAGGACACCTTGCTGTTTGGAGCAGCTCACAAGCCCTAGCTTGGGAAAGCTGCCAAGGTTTCTTGAGGCCACACGAGCATTCATTGGCCATCATGGATACAAATTCCAGCGTGAGCAGACATCTCACACTCGATCGTCCTCAGTTGCTTGAGATCTTGAAACAGACGCTGCACATTGGAACTGTTATGGCCTCGTCACTGAACATAAACATAGCTTTGTTTTCAGACTTCCATCCTCACACACCTTGCCAGCAGGCCATCCATATTGGGAATTCTGGGAAAACAAAGCTGCCTTCTGCCTGCCCACCGGACGGAAGAAATGCCCTATGGGTCTGCCCAGAATCCCCAGATGAGGGTCCAGCAGCATGGCCCTCAAGGGCACCCTGATATCATAGGCCGTCCTGTGAACTGATGCTCTGTGTGACACAGCCCGAACCCCGGCCTCCTGTCAACCAGCCACATAGCTCGACCCATATCCTTCAGGTTGGCTCAGTCTTGGTCAGAGCCCGTCATCTCCTGCGAATCTGGGTATGCAGGTATCTGACCCCAGAAGGTAGCGCAAATCCCTGCCTATGGGGGAACCTGAATCACAGCAGAGTCCTCCTCCTTCCTCATGGCAGGAATGTGGATGCTGACATGGTTGTACTACTCTAGATTGGGAGAAAGCTACATGGCCCATGAGACCACGCCCACTCAGGAGGGGCAGCTGTGCACAAGCAGGCATTGTGACCCTCAGCCTGAGACCCCTTTAAAGCACACCCTGTTGTGGGCTGGTCCAGGAAGCCAGAAAGCAGGACTCTCGTGCCTCTTGGACCAAAGCCTAACCCTTGGTGGGGTTTTACAGGCCACGTGACCCACAACCACACTCTGGAATCCTTGTTTGGGCGGGACCCCTGACATGGAAAACAGCACTCTTCCCTTTCCCAGAAAGACAGCAAACTCTTGGGAGCCGGGGAAAAACCCCAGATAGGAAGAACCTCCCATGGACCCATGTAGCAACACTATCATTCCGAGGCCATCCTATATATAGAGTCCAGACAGAAAAGCCTCTGCTACTGCTCCCAGGCATACGAATTTCAAAATATGAGGAGCTGCTTTCAGGGTCTGCAGCTCGGTACTGCCATATCTTCGCTCCTAATTCTTCCCCGAGTTGCTGACTGAAGACTTGGTTCCCAGAGCCGTGACCACATGCCCTCCAGGATGGGACCTGCAGAACCAAACAGCACCACTGGGCCTGCTCTCCCGAGGGAACTCTGCACATCTCCGTTGCCCAAACCTTCCAGAATGGGAGAAACCTTCAAGGCACCTGAACCGACACCAATTTCATAGGCTGCTCTGGAAAAAATGCGCAGTCTGAATGACACAACTTCAGCACCTACCTGCAGGAAGAAACGCACGTCAATGGAGCTGAGTCTGAAGATTGAACCTGACATGCCACTAGACCTCATCCAATACCCAGCTTAGGTTTTCAGGCCTCCATCCCTCAGGCCTGTTCTAGAAACCAACTTATGGCCCAACGTGTGGCCCCTATCCATCCAACAGAATCCCTCTGGTCTCGAGAAGGAAACCTTGCTCTTGAGAATGGGGACCAACCCTCAGCCTAGGAGATTCCTGCATGGCCCCAGAGCCACAGCGACATTCTAAGGTCTCCCTGGACACCAAGCAGCATTGTGACCCGTCAGACTGAGAAACTCTGTCAACTCAGATCACTTGGAACTTCGAACCAGAGGCAGCGGATCAAAGCTGCCCTGTTCTTGGCTGCTGTGGGAACGCGAGGTGGGGTTTCCAGGCATCCATTTGGAGAGCTCTGCTGTCGAATCTTTCCATGTGGGAGACCTCTAATCTGACTTCCCCTGTCCCGTAGAAGGACACCTTGTGGATTGGAGCAGCTCACAAGCTCCAGCTTGCATAAGCCTCCAAGGCTTCTTGAGGCCACCCGAGCATTTGTTGGCCATCATGGATACAAATTCCAGTGTGAGCAGACATCTCACCCTCGCCCATCCTCAGGTGCTGGAGATCTTGAAACAGCTGCTGCACATTAGAACTGTCATGCCCTCGGCACTGAACATAACCATAGATTGTGTTTTCAGATTTCGATCCTCACAAGCTTTGCCAGCAGGCCCTCCACCTAGGGAATTCCGGAGTCACAAAGCTGCCTTCTACCTGGCCAACAGAAAGAAGAAATGTCCTAGAGGTCTGCCCAAAACACCAAATGAGCGTCCAACCACACGGCCCTCAAGGGAAAACTGATATCATAGGTCGCCCTGTGAACTAATGCTCTGTGTAACACAGCCCAAGACCCAATCTCATGTCGGCCAACCAGATAGCGGGACCCATATCCTGCTGGTGGGAACTACCTTGGCCCGAGCCCGTTATTTCCATCCAACCTGGGTATGCAGGTATCTGACCCCAGAAGCTAGTGCAAAACCCTGCCCTTGTGTGTACCTGAAGCACAACAGAGTCCTCCTCCTTCCTCATGGCAGGAAAGTGGATGTTGATATGGCGGTACTACTTTCAGAGTGGGAGCCAACTGCATGCCCAATGAGACCACGCCCACTCAGGAGGGGCAACTGGGCACAAACAGGCATTGTGACTCTTAGCCTGAGACCCCTTTCAAGCACAGCCTGTCGGGGCTGGACCAGGATCCCACAGAGAGAACCTATTGTGCCCCTAGACCCAAATCCTAACCCTTGGTGGGGTTGTCCAGGCCACGTGACCCACAACCCGTCTCTCGAATCCCTGTTTGGGCAGGACCCCTGAGATGGAAAAGAGCACTCGTCCCTTCCCCCAGAAAAACACCAATCTCTTGGGACATGGCAGATTCCCCAGAAAGGGAGAATATCCCATGGACCCATGTGCTCACCCGTCCGTTCCAAGACCCTCCTAGGTATACAGTGCAGAGAGAAAAGCCTCTGCTACTGCCTCCCAGGCACCCGAATTTCAAATCCTGAGGAGCTGCTTTCAGGGTCTGCACATCGGGCCGGCCATAACCTCGCCCCTTATTCTTCCCCGAAATGCTTTCAGAAGACTTCGTTCCCAAAGCCTTTACCACATGCCCTCGAGGATGGGAAACCCAGAACCACACCACATCACTGGGCCTGCTCTCCCGAGGAAACTCTGCCCGTCTCAGTTGCCCAAACCGTCCAGAATGGGAGAAACCTGCAAGGCACAGGAACCCACCCCAACTTCATAGGCCGCTCTGGAAAAAAGGCGCAGTATGAGACACCGTCAGCACCTACCTCCAGGAAGACACGCACGTCAATGGGCCTGAGTCCGAAGATTCAACCTGACATGCCCCTAGGACCTCATCCAAAACCTAGCTTAGGTTTTCAGGCCTCTGTCCCTCCGGCCTATTCTGGAAAAATACAGTAGAAACACTATGGTCCCGAGAAGGAAACTTTGCTCTTGGGAAAGGGGTCCCACCCACAGGCTAGGAGGTTCCTGCATGGCCCCTGAGCTACCACCACATTCTAAAGTCTCCCTAGACACCAACAGCATTGTGACCCGTCAGACTGAGAACCTCCGTCAACTGAGATCCCTTGGAACTACGAAGCAGAGCCTCTGGATCAAAGCTGCCCTGTTCCTAGGCTTCAGTGGTAACGGAGGGCGAGTTTCCAGGCATCCATTCGGAGAGCTCTGCTATCGAATCTTTCCATATGGGGACCCTGGCGCCCTCTAACTGGACTTCCCCTGTCCCGCTGAAGGACACCTTGCTGTTTGGGGCAGCTCACAAGCTCCAGCTTGGGAAAGCCGCCAAGGTTTCTTGAGGCCACACCAGCATTCGTTGGCCATCATGCATACAAATTCCAGCGTGAGCAGACATCCCACACTCGATCGTCCTCAGGTGCTTGAGATCTCGAAACAGACGCTGCACATTGGAACTATAATGGCCTCGGCACTGAACATAACCATAGCTTTCTTTTCAGACATCCATCCTCACACATTTGCCAGCAGGTATCCATATTGGGAATTCTGGAAAAACAAAGATGCCTTCTCGCTGTCCACCAGAAGGAAGAAATGCCCTCCGTGTCTGCCCAGAATCCCCAATGAGGGTCCAGCAGCATGGCCCTCAAGGGCACCCTGATATCATAGGCCGCCCTGTGAACTCATGCTCTGTCTGACACAGCCCGGGACCCGACCTCCTGTCAGCCAGCCACACAGCGCGACCCATATCCGGCAGGTGGGCTCTGTCTTGGTCAGAGCCCGTCATATCCTGAGAACCTGGGTATGCAGGTATCTGACCCCAGAAGGTAGCGCAAATCCCTGCCTATGGGGGAACCTGAATCACAGCAGAGTACTCCTCCTTCCTCATGGCAGGAATGTGGATGTGGAGATGGTTGTACTACTTTAGAGTGGGAGCCAGCTACATGACCCATGAGAAAACGCCCACTCAGGAGGGCCAGCTGGGCACAAGCAGGCATTGTGACCCTCAGCCTGAGACGCCTTTAAAGCACACCTTGTTGGGGGCTGGACCAGGAAGCCAGAGAGCAGGCCTCTCGTGCCTCTTGGCTCAAA
>NW_019154332.1:18638-46809 GCF_002288905.1 Enhydra lutris kenyoni | reverse complement strand
AAGGGCAGGGTTTTGCACTACCTTCTGGGGTCAGATACCTGCATACCTAGGTTGGATGGAAATAACGGGCTCGGGCCAAGGCAGTTCCCACCAGCAGGATATGGGTCCCGCTATCTGGCTGGCCGACAGGAGATTGGGTCTCGGGCTGTGTTACACAGAGCTTTAGTTCACAGGGCGACCTGTGATATCAGGGTGCCCTTGAGGGCCGTTTGGTTGGACGCTCATTGGGGGTTTTGGGAGACCTGTTGGACATTTCTTCTTTCTGTTGGCCAGGTAGAAGGCAGCTTTGTGACTCCAGAAATCCCAAGGTGGAGGGCGTGCTGGCAAAGCTTGTGAGGATCGAAATCTGAAAACAAAGCTATGGTTATGTTCAGTGCCGAGGGCATGACAGTTCCAATGTGCAGCATCTGTTTCAAGATCTCCAGCACCTGAGGATGGGCGAGGGTGAGATGTCTGCTGACACTGGAATTTGTATCCATGATGTCCAACGAATGCTCGGGTGGCCTCAAGAAGCCTTGGAGGCTTATCCAAGCTGGAGCTTGTGAGCTGCTCCCAACCAAAAGGTGTCCTTCTGCAAGACAGCGGGAGTCAGCTTAGAGGTCTCCCACATGGAAAGAGTCGACAGCTGAGCTCTCCGAATGGATTCCTGGATTCCCCACCTCGCGTTACCACAGCAGCCAAGGAACAGGGCAGCTTTGATCCGCTGCCTCTGGTACGAAGTTCCAAGTGATCTGAGTTGACAGAGGTTCTCAGTCTGACCGGTCCCAATGCTGCTTGGTGTCCAGGGAGACCTTAGAATGTGGCTGTGGCTCTGGGGCCATGCAGGAATCTCCTAGGCTGAGGGTGGGTCCCCGTTTTCAAGAGCAAGCTTTCCTTCTCGGGACCAGAGGGATTCTATTGTATGGCTTGGGGCCACACTTTGGGCCATAAGTTGGTTTTCCAGAACAGGCATAGAGGCCTAGAAACCTAAGCTAGTTATTGGATGAGTTCTAGGGGCATGTCAGGTTCAATCTTCATACTCAGGTCCATTAACGTGCGTTTCTTCCTGCAGGTAGGTGCTGAAGGTGTGTCAGTCAGACTGCACAATTTTTCCAGAGCAGCCTATGAAATTGGTGTGGGTGCAGGTGCCTTGAAGCTTTCTCCCATTCTGGAAGGTTTGGGCAACTGAGATGTGCAGAGTTCCCTCGGGAGAGCAGGCCCAGTGATGCTGTTTGGTTCTGGACGTCCCATCCTGGAGGGCATGTGGTCACGGCTTTGGCAACCAAGTCTTCAGACAGCAACTCGGGGAAGAATTAGGAGCGAAGTTATGGCAGGCCTGATGTGCAGACCCTGAAAGCAGCTCCTCAGGATTTGAAATTCGGATGCCTGGGAGCATAGCAGAGGCTTTTCTGTCTGGACGCTATATCTAGGGTGGCCTCTGAATTATACTGTTACTACATGGGTCCATGGGAGGTTCTTCTTATCTGGGGTTTTTCCCCGGCTTCCAAGAGTTTGCTGTCTTTCTGGGGAAGGGAAGACTGCTGTTTCCCACGTCAGGGGTCCCGCCAAACAAGGATTCCAGATGGGGTTGTGGGTCACGTGGCCTGGACAACCCCACCAAGGATTCGGATTTGGCCAAGAGGCACGAGAGGCCTGCTCTCTGGCTTCCTGGTCCTGCCCCAACAGGGTGTGCTTTAAAGGCGTCTCAGGCTGAGGGTCACAATGCCTGCTTGTGCCCAGATGCCCCTCCTGAGTGGGCGTGGTCTAATGGGCCATGTATCTGGCTCGCACTCTAGAAAAGTACAACCATCTCCACATCCACATTCCTGCCATGAGGAAAGAGGAGTACTCTGCTGGGATTCAGGTTCCCCCATAGGCAGGGATTTGCGCTACCTACTGGGTCAGATACCTGCATACCCAGGTTCACAGAAGATGACGGGCTCTGACCAAGACAGAGCCCACCTGCAGGATATGGGTCACGCTATGTGGCTGGCTGACAGGAGGCCGGGGCTCGGGCTGTGCCAGGCAGAGCATCTGTTCACAGGGCGGCCTATGATATCACGGTGCCCTTGAGGGCCATGCTGCTGGACCGTCATCTGGGGATTCAGGGCAGACCCGTAGGGCATTTCTTCCTTCCGTTGGGCAGGCAGAAGGCAGCTTTGTTTTTCCAGAATTCCCAATATGGATGGCCTGCTGGCAAGGTGTGCGAGGATGGAAGTCTGGAAACAAAGCTATGGTTATGTGCAGTGCCGAGGACATTACAGTTCCAATGTGCAGCGTCTGTTTCGAGATCTCAACCACCTGAGGACGATCAAGTGTGAGATGTCTGCTCACGCTGGAATTTGTATCCATGATGTCCCACGAATGCTCGTGCGGCCTCAAGAAGCCTTGGCGTCTTTCCGAAGCTGGAGCTTGTGAGCTGCTCCAAACAACAAGGTGTCCTTCATTGGGACAGGGGAAGTCCAGTTAGAGGGCTCCAGGGTCCCCATATGGAAAGATTCGATAGCAGAGCTCTCCGAATGGATGCCTGATAACTCCACCTGCGTTACCACTGAAGTCTAGGAACTGGGCTGCTTTGATCCTGTGGCTCTGCTTCGCAGTTCCAAGGGATCTGAGTTGACGGAGGTTCTCAGTCAGACGGGTAGCAATGCTGCTTGGTGACCAGGGAGACGTTCGAATGTGGCGGTAGCTCTGGGTCTATGCAGGAACCTCCAAGCCTGTGGGTGGGACCCCTTTCCCAAGAGCAAAGTTTCCTTTTCGGGACCATAGGGGTTCTACTGTTGGATCAGGGACCACACGTTGGACCATATGTTGGTTTTCCAGAACAGGCCGGAGGGACAGAGGCCTGAAAACCTAAGCTAGGTTTTGGATCAAGTCCTAGGGGCATGTCAGGTTGAATCGTCGGACTCAGACCCATTGACGTGCTTGTCTTCCTGGAGTTAGGTGCTGACGTTGTCTCATACTGCGCCGTTTTTCCAGAGCGGCCTATGAAATTGGGGTGGGTTCAGGTGCCTTGCAGGTGTCTCCCATTCTGGATGGTTTGGGCAACTGAGATGGACAGAGTTTCCTCGGGAGAGCAGGCCCAGTGATGCGGTGTGGTTCTGGGGGTCCCATCCTGGAGGGCATGTGGTCAAGGCTTTGGGAACGAAGTCTTCAGACAGCAACTTGGGGAAGATTTAGAGGCGAGGTTATGGCAGGCCCGATGTGCAGACCCTGAAAGCAGCTCCTCAGGATTTGAAATTCGGGTGCCTGGGAGGCAGTAGCAGAGGCTTTACTATCTGGACTGTATACCTAGGATGGTGTCGGAATGGACGGGTGAGCACATGGGTCCATGGGATATTCTCCCTTTCTGGGGATTCTGCCAGGCTCCCAAGAGTTTGTTGTTTTTCTGGGGGAAGTGAAGAGTGCTCTTTTCCATCTCAGGGGTCCTGCCAAACAGGGATTCCAGAGACGGGTTGTGGGTCACGTGGCCTGGTCAACCCCACCAAGGGTTAGGATTTGGGTCTAGGGGCACAATTGGTTCTCTCTGTGGGATCCTCGTCCAGCCCCGAAAGGCTGTGCTTGAAAGGGGTCTCAGGCTAAGAGTCACAATGCCTGCTTGTGCCCAGCTGCCCCTCCTGAGTCGGCGTGGTATCATGGGACATGTAGCTGGCTCCCACTCTAGAGTAGTACAGCCATCTCAACATCCACATTCCTGCCATCAGGAAGGTGGAGTACTCTGCTGTGATTCAGGTTCCCCCATAGGCAGGGATTTGCGCTACCTACTGGGGTCAGATACCTGCATACCCAGGTTCGCAGGAGATGACGGGCTCTGACCAAGACAGAGCCCACCTGCAGGATAGGTTCGCGCTATGTGGCTGGCTGACAGGAGGCCGGGGCTCGGGCTCTGTCAGACAGAGCATCAGTTCTCAGGGCGGCCTATGATATCAGGGTGCCCTTGAGGGTCATGCTGCTGGACCCTCATCTGGCGATTCTGGGCAGACCCGTAGGTCATTTCTTCCTTCCGGTGGGCAGGCAGAAGGCAGCTTTGTTTTTCCAGAATTCCCAATATGGATGGATGCTGGCAAGGTGTGTGAGGATGGAAGTCTGAAAACATAGCTATGCTTATGGTTAGTGCCGAGGCCATAACAGTTCCAATGTGCAGCGTCTGTTTCGAGATCTCAAGCACCTGAGGACGTACGAGTGTGAGAAGTCTGCTCACGCTGGAATTTGTATCCATGATGGCCCACGAATGCTCGTGCGGCCTCAAAAAGCCTTGGCGGCTTTCCGAAGCTGGGGCTTGTGAGCTGCTCCATACAGCAAGGTGTCCTTCAGCGGGACAGGGGAAGTCCAGTTAGAGGGCTCCAGGTTCCCCATATGGAAAGATTCGACAGCAGAGCTCTCCGAATGGATGCCTGGAAACTCAACCTCCGTTACCACTGAAGCCAAGGAACAGGGCAGCTTTAATCCAGTGGCTCTCTTCGCAGTTCCAAGGGATCTGAGTTGACGGAGGTTCTCAGTCTGCCGGGTCACAATGCTGCTTGGTGTCCAGGGAGACCTTAGAATGTGGCGGTAGCTCTGGGGCCATGCAGGAACCTCCTAGCCTGTGGGAGGGACCTCGTTCCCAAGAGCAAAGTTTCCTTCTCGGGACCAGAAGGGTTCAACTGTATGGCTAAGGGACCACACGTTGGGCCATATGTTGGTTTTCCAGAACAGGCCGGAGGGACCGAGGCCTGAACACATAAGCTAGGTTTTGGATGAGGTCCTAGGGGCATGTCAGGTTGAATCTTCGGACTCAGGCCCATTGACGTGTGTGTCTTCCTGGAGGAAGGTGCTGACGGTGTCTCATAGTGCGACTTTTTTCAGAGCGGCCTCTGAAATTGGGGTGGGTTCAGGTACCTTGCATGTTTCTCCCATTCTGGATGGTTTGGGCAACTGAGACGGGCAGAGTTTCCTCGGGAGGGCATGTCTAGTGATGCGGTGTGGTTCTGGGGATCCCATCCTGTAGGGCATGTGGTCAAAGCTTTGGGAAAGAAGTCTTCAGACAGCAACTCGGGGAAGAATTAGGGGCGAGGTTATGGCAGGCCCGATGTGCAGACCCTGAAAGCAGCTCCTCAGGATTTGAAATTCGGTTGCCTGGGATGCGGTAGCAGAGGCTTTTCTCTATGGACTGTATACCTAGGATGGTTTCAGAATGGACGGATGAGCACATGGGTCCATGGGATATACTTACTCCCAATCTGGGGATTCTGCCAGGCTCCCAAGAATTTGGTGTTTTTCTGGGGGAAAGGAAGAGTGCTCTTTTCCATCTCACGGGTCCTGCCCAAACAGGGATTCCAGAGACGGGTTGTGGGTCACGTGGCCGGGACAACCCCACCAAGGGTTACGATTTGGGTCTAGGGGCACAATAGGTTCTCTCTGTGGGATCCTGGTCCAGCCCCGATAGGCTGTGCTTGAAAGGCGTTTCAGGCTAAGAGTCACAATGCCTGTTTGGGCCCAATTGACCCTCCTGAGTGGGCGTGGTCTCATGGGCCATGCAGGTGCTCCCCCTCTGAAAGTAGTACCACCATATCAACATCCATTTTCCTGCCATGGGGAAGGAGGAGTACTCTGTTGTGCTTCAGGTACACACAAGGGCAGGATTTTGCACTACCTTCTGGGGTCAGATACCTGCATACCCAGGTTGGATGGAAATAACGGGCTCGGCCAAGGCAGTTCCCACCAGCGGGATATGGGTCCCGCTATCTGGCTGGCCGACAGGAGATTGGGTCTCGGGCTGTGTTACACAGAGCTTTAGTTCACAGGGCGACCTATGATATAAGGGTGTCCTTGAGGGCCGTGTGGTTGGACGCTCAATTTGGGTTTTGGGCAGACCTGTAGGACATTTCTTCTTTCTGTTGGCCAGATGGAAGGCATCTTTGTGACTCCAGAATTCCCAAGGTGGAGGGCCTGCTGGCAAAGCTTGTGAGGATTGAAATCTGAAAACACAAGCTACGGTTATGTTCAGTGCCGTGGGCATGACAGTTCCAATGTGCAGCAGCTGTTTCAAGATCTCCAGCACCTGAGAATGGGCGAGGGTGAGATGTCTGCTGACACTGGAATTTGTGTCCATGATGGCCAACGATTGCTCGGGTGGCCTCAAGAAGCCTTGGAGGCTTATCCAAGCTGGGGCTTGTGAGCTGCTCCAAACCACAAGGTGTCCTTCTGCGGGACAGGGGAAGTCAGCTTAGAGGTCTCCCACATGGAAAGATTCGACAGCAGAGCTCTCCGAATGGATGCCTGGAAACCCCACCTCGCGTTACCACAGCAGCCAAGGAACAGGGCAGCTTTGATCCTCTGCCTCTAGTTCGAAGTTCCAAGTGATCTGAGTTGACAGAAGTTCACAGTCTGAGGGGTCCCAATGCTGCTTGGTGTCCAAGGAGACCTTAGAACGTGGCTGTGGCTCTGGGGCCATGCAGGAATCTCCTAGGCTGAGGGTTGGTCCCCGTTTTCAAGAGCAAGCTTTCCTTCTCGAGACCAGAGGGATTCTATTGTATGGCTAGGGGCCAAACGTTGGACCATAAGTTGGTTTTCCAGAACAGGCCTGAGGGATAGAGGTCTGAAAACCTAAGCTAGGTATTGGATGAGTTTCTACGGGCATGTCAGGTTCAATCTTCAGACTCAGGTCCATTGACTTGCGTTTCTTCCTGCAGGTAGGTGCTGAAGGTGTGATATTCAGACTGCGCATTTTTTCCAGAGCAGTCTATGAAATTGGTGTGGGTTCAGATGCCTTGAAGTTTTCTCCCATTCTGAAAGTTTTGGCAACTGAGATGTGCAGAGTTCCCTCGGGAGAGGAGGCCCAGTGATGATGTTTGGTACTGGAGGTCCCATCCTGGAGGGCATTGGTCACGTCTTTGGGAACCAAGTCTTCAGAGAGCAAATCGGGGAAGACATAGGAGCGAATTTATGGCAGGCCCGATCTGCAGACCCTGAAAACAGCTCCTCAGGATTTGAAATTCAGATGCCTGGGAGCAGTAGCAGAGGATTTTCTCTCTGGACTCTATATCCAGGATGGCCTCGCAATGATAGCATTGCTACAGGGGTCCATGGGAGGTTCTTCCTCTCTGGGCTTTTCCTCTGGCTCCTAGGAGTTTGCTGTCTTTCTGGGGAAGGGAAGAGTGCAGTTTTCCACGTCATGGGTCCCGCCCAAACAAGGATTCCAGAGTGGGGTTGTGGGTCACGTGGCCTGTACAACACAAACAATGGTAAGGTTTTGGGCCAAGAGGCACGAGAGGCCTGCTCTCTGGCTTCCTATTCCAGCCCCCAACAGGGTGTGCTTTAAAGGGGTCTCAGGCTGAGGGTCACAATGCCTGCTCGGGCCCAGCTGCCCCTCCTGAGTGGGCGTGGTCTCATGGGCCATGTAGCTGGCTCCCACTCTAGAGTAGTACAACCATCTCAACATCCATATTCCTGCCATGAGGAAGGAGGAGGACTCTGCTGTGATTCAGGTTCCCCCATAGGCAGGGATTTGCCCTACCTTCTGGGGTCAGATACCTGCATATCCAGGTTCGCAGGAGATAAAGGGCTCTGTCCAAGGCAGAGCCAAACTGAAGAATATGGGTCTCGCTATAGGCTGGCTGACAGGAGGTCGGGACTCGGGCTGTGTCAGACAGATCATCAGTTCACAGGGCAGCCTATGATATCAGGATGCCCTTGAGGGCCATGCTGCTGGACGCTCATCTGGGGGTTCTGTGCAGACCCGTAGGGCATTTCTTCCTTCCGGTGGGCAGGCAGAAGGCAGCTTTGTTTTTCCAGAATTCCCAATATGGATTGCCTGCTGGCATGGTGTGTGAGGATGGAAGTCTGAAAACAAAGCTATGCTTATGTTCAGTACCGAGGCCATAACAGTTCCAATGTGCAGCGTCTGTTTCGAGATCTCAAGCACCTGAGGACGTTCGAGCATGAGATGACTGCTCACACTGGAATTTGTATCCATGATGGCAAACGAATGCTCGGGTGGCCTCAAGAAGCCTTGGAGGCTTAACCAAGCTGGAGCTTGTGAGCTGTCCCAAACCAATAGGTGTCCCTCTGCGGGACAGGGGAAGTCAGCTGAGAAGTCTCCCACATGGAAAGATTCGATAGCAGAGCTCTCCGAATGGATGCCTGGAACTCCACCTCCGTTACCACTGAGCCTAGGAGCAGGGCAGCTTTGATCCAGTGGCTCTGCTTCGCAGTTCCAAGGATCTGAGTTGACGGAGGTTTTCAGTCTGATGGCTCACAATGCTGCTTGTTGTCCAGGGAGACCTTAGAATGTGGCTGTGGCTCTGGGGCCATGCAGGAATCTCCTAGCCTGTGGGTGGGACCCCGTTTCCAAGAGCAAAGTTTCCTTCTCGGGACCAGATGGGTTCTACTGTATGGCTCAGGGACCACTCGTTGGACATATGTTGGCTTTCCAGAACAGGCCGGAGGGACAGAAGCCTGAAAACCTAAGCTAGGTTTTGGATGAGGTCCTAGGGTCTTGTCAGGTTGAATCTTCGGACTCAGGCCCATTGACGTGCGTGTCTTCCTGGAGGTAGGTGGTGACGGTGTCTCATACTGCGCCTTTTTTCCAGAGCGACCTAAGAAGTTGGGGTCGGTTCAGGTGCCTTGCAGGTTTCTCCCATTATGGACGGTTTGGGCAACTGAGACGGGAAGAGATTCCTCGGGAGAGCAGGCCCAGTGATGCGGTGTGGTTCTGGGGGTCCCATCCTGGAGGGCATGTGGTCAAGGCTTTGGGAACGAAGTCTTCAGACAGCAACTCGGGGAAGAATTAGGGGCGAGGTTATGGCAGGCCCGATGTGCAGACCCTGAAAGCAGCTCCTCAGGATTTGAAATTCCGGTGCCTGGGAGGCAGTAGCAGAGGCTTTTCTCTCTGGACTGTATACCTAGGATGGTCTCGGAATGGACGGGTGAGCACATGGGTCCATGGGATATTCTCCCTTTCTGGGGATTCTGACAGGCTCCCAAAAGTTTGGTGTTTTTCTCAGGGAAGGGAAGAGTGCTCTTTTCCATCTAGGGGTCCTGCCAAACAGGGATTCGAGAGACGGGTTGTGGGTCACGTGACCTGGACAACCCCACCAAGGGTTAGGCTTTGGACCAAGAGGCACGAGAGTCCTGATCTCTGGCTTCCTAGTCCAGCCCCCAACAGGGTGTGCTTAAAAGGGTTCTCAGGCTCAGGGTTACAATGCCTGCTTGTGCCCAGCTTCCCCTCCTGAGTGGGCGTTGTCTCATGGGCTATGTAGCTGGCTCCCACTCTAGAGTAGTACAACCATCTCAACATCCACATTCCTGCCATGAGGAAGGAGGAGTATTCTGCTGTGATTCAGGTTCCCCCATAGGCAGGGATTTGCGCTACCTTCTGAGGTCAGATACCTGCATACCCAGGTTCGCAGGAGATGACGGGCTCTGAACAAGACATAGCCCAACTGCAGGATATGGGTCACGCTATGTGGCTGGCTGACAGGAGGCCGGGGCTCTGGCTGTGTCAGACAGCGCATCAGTTCACAGGGCGGCCTATGATATCAGGGTGCCCTTGAGGGCCATGCTGCTGGACCCTCATCTGGGGATTCTGGGCAGACCCGTAGGGCATTTCTTCCTTCCGGTGGGCAGGCAGAAGGCAGCTTTGTTTTTCCAGAATTCCCAATATGGATGGCCTGCTGGCAAGGTGTGTGAGGATGGAATTCTGAAAACAAAGCTATGGTTATGTTCAGTGCCGAGGCCATAACAGTTCCAATGTGCAGCGTCTGTTTCGAGATCTCAAGCACTTGAGGACGTTCGAGTGTGAGATGTCTGCTCTCGTTGGAATTTGTATCCATGATGGCCAATGAATGCTCTTGTGGCCTCAAGAAGCCTTGGCAGCTTTCCCAAGCTGGGGCTTGTGAGCTGATCCAAACAGCAAGGTGTCCTTCAGCGGGACAGGGGAAGTTCAGTTAGAGGGCTCCAGGGTCCCCATATGGAAAGATTCGACAGCAGAGCTTTCCGAATGGATGCCTGGAAACTCCACCTCCGTTACCCCTGAAGCCTAGGAACAGGGCAGCTTTGATCCAGTGGCTCTGCTTCGCAGTTCCAAGGGATCTGAGATGACGGAGGTTGTCAGTCTTTCGGGTCACAATGCTGCTTGGTGTCCAGGGAGACCTTAGAATGTGGCAGTATCACGGGGGCCATGCAGGTACCTCCTAGCCTGTGGGTGGGACCCCGTTCCCAAGAGCAAAGTTTCCTTCTCGGGACCAGAGGGGTTCTACTGTATGGCTCAGGGAACACAACTTGGGACATATGTTGGTTTTCCAGAACAGGCCGGAGGGACAGAGGCCTGAAAACCTAAGCTAGGTTTTTGATGAGGTCCAAGGGGCATGTCAGGTTGAATCTTCGGACTCAGGCCCATGACGTGCGTGTCTTCCTGGAGGTAGGTGCTGACGGTGTCTCATACTGCGCCTTTTTTCCAGAGCGGCCTATGAAATTGGGGTGGGTTCAAGTGCCTTGTAGGTTCTCCCATTCTGGATGGTTTAGGCAACTGAGACGGGCAGAGTTTCCTCGGGAGAGCAGGCCCAGTGATGCGGTGTGTTTCTGGAGGTCCCATCCTGGAGGGCATGTGGTCACGTCTTTGGGAACCAAGTCTTCAGACTCCAACTAGGGAAGAATTAGGAGCGAAGATATGGCAGGACCGATCTGCAGACCCTGAAAGCAGCTCCTCCTATTTTGAAATTCGGATGCCTGGACGCAGTAGCAGAGGCTTTTCTGTCTGGACTCTATATCTAGGATGGCCTCGGAATGATAGTGTTGCTACATGGGTCCATGGGAGGTTCTTCCTATCTGGGGTTTTTCCCCGGCTCCCAAGAGTTTGCTGTCTTTCTGGGGGAATGGAAGATTGCTGTGTTCCACGTCTGGGGTCCCGCCCAAACAAGGATTCCAGAGTGGCGTTGTGGGTCATGTGGCCTGGACAACCCCACAAAGGGTTAGGATTTGGTCCAAGAGGCACGAGAGGCCTGCTCTCTGGCTTCCTGGTCCAGCCCCCTACTTGGTGTGCTTTAAAGGGGTCTCAGGCTGAGGGTCCCAATGCCTGCTTGTGCCCAGCTGCCCCTCCTGAGTGGGCGTGGTCTCATGGGCCATGTAGCTGGCTCCCACTCTAGAGTAGTACAACCATCTCCACATCCACATTCCTGCCATGAGGAAGGAGGAGTACTCTGCTGTGATTCAGGTTCCCCCATAGGCAGGGATTTGCGCTACCTTCTGGGGTCAGATACCTGCATACCCAGGTTCGCAGGAGATGACGGGCTCTGAGCAAGACAGAGCCCACCTGCAGGATATGGGTCGTGCTATGTGGCTGGCTGTCAGGAGGTCGGGGATCGAGCTGTGTCAGACAGAGCATCTGTTCACAGGGCGGACTATGATATCAGGGTGCCCTTGAGGTCCATGCTGCTAGACCCTCATCAAGGGATTCTGGGCAGACCCGTTGGGCATTTCATCCTTCCGGTGGGCAGCCAGATGGCAGCTTTGTTTTTCCAGAATTCCCAATATGGATGGCTGCTGGCAAGGTGTGTGAGGATGGAATTCTGAAAACAAAGCTGAGGTTATGTTCAGACTGAGGCAATAAGAGTTCCAATATGCAGCGACTGTTTCGAATCTCAAGCACCTGAAGACGTTCGAGTGTGAGATGTCTGCTCACGCTGGAATTTGTATCCATGATGGCCAACGAATGCTCGGGTGGCCTCAAGAAGCCTTGGCGGCTTTCCCAAGCTGGAGCTTGTGAGCTGCTCCAAAAAGCAAGTTATCCTTCTGCGGGACAGGGGAAGTCCAGTTAGAGGGCTCCCGGGTCCCCATATGGAAAGATTCGATAGCAGAGCTCTCCGAATGGATGCCTGGAAACTCCACCTCCATTACCACTGAAGCCTAGGAATAGGGCAGCTTTGATCCAGGGGCTCTGCTTTGCAGTTCCAAGGGATCTGTGTTGACGGAGGTTCTCAGTCTGTCGGGTCACAATGCTTCTTGGTGTCCAGGGAGACCTTACAATGTGGCGGTAGCTCTAGAGACATGCAGGAACCACCTTGCCTGTGAGTGGGACCCCGTTCCCAAGAGCAAAGTTTCCTTCTCGGGATCAGAGGGGTTCTACTGCATGGCTCAGGGACCACACGTTGGGCCATATGTTGGTTTTCCAGAACAGGCCGGAGGGACAGAGGCCTGAAACCTAGGCTAGGTTTTGGATGAGGTCCTAGGGGCATGTCAGGTTGAATCTTCGGACTCAGGCCCATTGACGTGCGTGTCTTCCTGGAGGTAGGTGCTGACGGTGTCTCATACTGCGCCTTTTTTCCAGAGCGGCCTATGCAGTTGGGGTGGGTTCAGGTGCCTTGCAGTTTTCTCCCATTCTGGATGGTTTGGGCTACTGAGACGGGCAGAGTTTCCTCGGGAGAGCAGGCCCAGGGATGCGGTGTGGTTCTGGGGGTGCCATCCTGGAGGGCATGTGGTCTAGGCTTTGGGAACGAAATCTTCAGACAGCAACTCGGGGAAGAATTAGGGGCGAGGTTATGGCAGGCCTGATGTGCAGACCCTGAAAGCAGCTCCTCAGGATTTGAAATTCGGGTGCATGGGAGGCAGGACCAGAGGCTTTTATCTCTGGACTGTATACCTAGGATGGTCTCGGAATGGACGGGTGAGCACATGGGTCCATGGGATGTTCTCCCTTTCTGGGGATTCAGCCAGGCTCCCAAGGGTTTGGTGTTTTTCTGGGGGAAGGGAAGAGTGCTCTTTTCCATCTCAGGGGTCCTGCCCAAACAGGGATTCCAGAGACGGGTCGTGGGTCACGTGGCCTAGACAACCCCACCAAGGTCTAGGATTTGGGTCTAGGGGCACAATAGGTTCTCTGTGTGGTATCCTGGTCCAGACCCGACAGGCTGTGCTTGAAAGGGGTCTCAGGCGAAGAGTCACAATGCCTGTTTGGGCCCAGTTGCCCCTCCTGAGTGGGCGTGGTCTCATGGGCCATTCAGGTGGCTCCCACTCTGAAAGTAGTACAACCATATCAACATCCACTTTCCTGCCATGTGGAAGGAGGAGTACTCTGTGGTGCTTCAGGTACACACAAGGGCAGGGTTTTGCACTACCTTCTGGGGTCAGATACCTGCATACCCAGGTTGGATGGAAATAACGGGCTCGGGCCAAGGCAGTTCCCACCTGCAGGATATGGGTCCCGCTATCTCGTTGGCCGACAAGAGATTGGGTCTGGGACCGTGTTACACAGAGTATTAGTTCACAGGGCGACCTATGATATCAGGGTGCCCATGAGGGCCGTGTGGTTGGACGCTCATTTGGGGTTTTGGGCAGACCTGTAGGACATTTCTTCTTTCTGTTGGCCAGGTAGAAGGCAGCTTTGTGACTCCGGAATTCCCAAGGTGGAGGGCCTGCTGACAAACCTTGTGAGGATCGAAATCTGAAAACACAAGCTATGGATATATTCAGTGCCGAGGGCATGACAGTTCCAATGTGCAGCAGCTGTTTCAAGATCTCCAGCACCTGAGGATGGGCGAGGGTGAGATGTCTGCTCACAGTGGAATTTGTATCCATGATGGCCAACGATGCTCGTGTGGCCTCCAGAAGCCTTATAGGCTTATCCAAGCTGGAGCTTTTGAGCTGCTCCAAACCACAAGGTGTCCTTCTGCGGGAGAGTGGAAGTCCAGTTAGAGGGTTGCAGGGTCCCCATATGGAAAGATTCCATAGCAGAACCCTCCGAATGGATTCCTGGAAACTCCACCTCCGTTACCACTGAAGCCTAGGAACGGGGCAGCTTTAATCCAGTGGCTCTGCTTCGCAATTCCGAGGGATCTGAGTTGACGGAGGTTCTCAGTCTGTCGGGTCACAATGCTGCTTGGTGTCCAGGGAGACCTTAGAATGTGGCGGTAGCTCTGGAGACATGCAGGAACCACCTAGCCTGTGGGAGGGACCCCGTTCCCAAGAAAATTTTCCTTCTCGGGACCAGAGGGGTTCTACTGTATGGCTCAGGGACCACAACTTGGGACATATGTTGGTTTACCAGAACAGGCCGGAGGGACAGAGGCCTGAAAACCTAGGCTAGGTTTTGGATGAGGTCCTAGGGGCATGTCAGCTTGAATCTTCGGACTCAGGCCCATTTACCTGCGTGTCTTCCTGGAGGTAGGTGCTGACGGTGTCTCATACTGTGCCTTTTTTCCAGAGCGGCCTATGAATATGGGGTGGGTTCAGGTGCCTTGCAGTTTTCTCCCATTCTGGATGGTTTGGGCAACTGAGACGGGCAGAGTTTCCTCGGGAGAGCAGGCCCAGGGATGCGGTGTGGTTCTGGGGGTCTCATCCTGGAGGGCATGTGGTCAAGACTTTGGGATCGAAGTCTTCAGACAGCAACTCGGGGAAGAATTAGGGGCGAGGTTATAGCAGGCCCGATGTGCAGACCCTGAAAGCAGCTCCTCAGGATTTGAAATTCGGGTGCCTGGGAGGCAGGAGCAGAAGCTTTTCTCTCTGGACTGTATACCTAGGGTGGTCTTGGAATGGACGTGTGAGCACATGTGTCCATGGGATATTCTCCCTTTCTGGGGATTCTTCCAGGCTCCCAAGATTTTGGTGTTTTTCTGGGGGAAGGGAAGAGTGCTCTTTTCCATCTCATGGGTCCTGCACAAACAGGGATTCCAGAGACGGGTTGTGGCTCACGTGGCCTGGACAACCCCACCAAGGGTTAGGATTTGGGTCTAGGGGCACAATAGGTTCTCTCTGTGGGATCCTGGTCCAGTCCCCACAGGCTGTGCTTGAAAGGGGTCTCAGGCTAAGAGTCACAATGCCTGTTTGTGCCCAGTTGCCCCTCCTGAGTGGGCGTGGTTTCATGGGTCATGCACGAGGCTCCCACCCTGAAAGTAGTACAACCATAACAACATCCACTTTCCTGCCATGGGGAAGGAGGAGTACTCTGTTGTGCTTCAGGTACACACAAGGGAAGGGTTTTGCACTAACTTCTGGGGTCAGATACCTGCATACTCAGCTCGGATGGAAATAACGGGCTCGGGCCAAGACAGTTCCCACCAGTAGGATATGGGTCCCGCTATCTAGCTGACCGACAGGACATTGGGTCTCGGGCTGTGTTACACAGAGGTTTAGTTCACAGGGCGACCTATGATATCAGGGTGCCCTTGAGGGCCGTGTGGTTGGACGCTCATTTGGGGTTTTGGGCAGACCTGTAGGACATTTCTTCATTCTTTTGGCCAGGTAGAAGGCAGCTTTGTGACTTCGGAATACCCAACGTGGAGAGCCTGCTGGCAAGGCTTGTGAGGTTCGAAATCTGAAAACACAAGCTCTGGTTATGTTCAGTGCCGAGGGCATGACAGTTCCAATGGGCAGCAGCTGTTTCAAGATCTCCAGCACCTGAGGATGGGCGAGGGTGAGATGTCTGCTCACACTGGAATTTGTATCCATGATGGCCAACGATGCTCGGGTGGCCTCAAGAAGCCTTGGAGGCTTATCCAAGCTGGAGCTTGTGAGCTGCTCCAAACCACAAGATGTCCTTCTGCGGGACAGGGGAAGTCAGCTTAGAGGTCTCCCACATGGAAAGATTCGACAGCAGAGCTCTCCAAATGGATGCCGGGAAACCCCACCTCGCATTCCCACAGCAGCCAAGGAACAGGGCAGCTTTGATCCGCTGTCTCTGAATCGAAGTTCCAAGTGATCTGAGTTGACAGAGTTTCTCAGACTGACGGGTCACTATGCTGCTTGGTGTCCAGGGAGAATTTAGAATGTGGCTGTGGCTCTGGGGCCATGCAGGATTCTCCTAGGCTGAGGGTTGGTCCCCGTCCTCAAGAGCTAGGTTTCCTTCTCGAGACCAGAGGGATTCTATTGTTTGGCTAGGGGCCACACGTTGGGCCATAAGTTGGTTTTCTAGAACAGGCCTGAGGGATGGAGGCCTGAAAACCTAAGCTGGGTATTGGATGAGGTCTAGAGGCATGTCAGGTTCAATCTTCAGACTCAGGTCCATTGACCTGCGTTTCTTCCTGCAGGTAGGTGCTGAAGGTGTGTCAGTCAGACTGCGCATTTTTTCCAGAGCAGCCTATAATATTGGTGTGGGTTCAGGTGCCTTGAAGTTTTCTCCTATTCTGGAAGGTTTGGGCAGCTGAGATGTGCAGAGTTCCCTCGGGAGAGCAGGCCCAGAGATGCTTTTGGTTCTGGAGGTCCCATCGTGGAGGGCATGTGCTCACGGCTTTAGGAACCAAGTCTTCAGACAGCAACTCGGGGAAGAATTAAGAGCGAAGATATGGCAGGCCCTTTCTGCAGACCCTGAAAGCAGCTCGTCAGGATTTAAAATTCAGATGCCTGGGAGCAGTAGCAGACTCTTTTCTGTCTGGACTCTATATCTAGGATGGCCTCAGAATGATAGGGTTGCTACATGGGTCCATGGGAGGTTCTTCCTATCTGGGGTTTTTTCCCGGCTCCCAAGAGTTTGCTGTCTTTCTGGGGGAAGGGAAGAGTGCTGATTTCCACGTCAGGGGTCCCGCTCAAACAAGGATTTCAGAGTGGGTTGTGGGTCACGTGGCCTGGACAACCCCACCAAGGGTTAGGATTTGGGCCAAGAGGCACGAGAGTCCTGCTCTCTGGCTTCCTGGTCCAGCCCCCAACAGGGTGTGCTTTAAAGGGGTCTCAGGCTGAGGGTCCCAAGGCCTGCTTGTGGCCAGCTGCCCCTCCTGAGTGGGCGTGGTCTCATGGGCCATGTAGCTGGCTCCCACTCTAGAGTAGTACAACCATCTCCACATCCACATTCCTGCCATGAGGAAGGAGGAGTATTCTGCTGTGATTCAGGTTCCCCCATAGGCAGGGATTTGCGCTACCTTCTGGGGTCAGATACCTGCATACCCAGGTTCGCCGGAGATGACGGGCTCTGACCAAGAGAGAGCCCATCTGCAGGATATGGGTCACGCTATGTGGCTGGCTGACAGGAGGCCGGGGCTCTGGCTGTGTCAGATAAAGCATCATTCACAGGGCGCCTATGATATCAGGGTGCCCTTGAGGGCCATGCTGCTGCACACTCATGTGGGGATTCTGGTTAGACCAGTAGGGCATTTCTTCCTTCCGCTGGGCAGGCAGAAGGCAGCTTTGTTTTTCCAGAATTCCCAATATGGATGGCCTGCTTGCAAGGTGTATGAAGATGGAATTCTGAAAACAAAGCAATGGTTATGTTCAGTGCCGAGGCCATAACAGTTCCAATATGCAGAGTCTGTTTCGAGATCTCAAGCACCTGAGGACGTTCGAGTGTGAGATGTCTGCTCATGCTGGAATTTGTATCCATGATGGCCAACAAATGCTGTTTCAGGATCTCAAGCACCAAACGAACGAGTGTGTCTGCTTACGCTGGAATTTATATCCAATATCGCCCACGAAAGCTCGTGCGGCCTCAAGAAGCCTTGGCGGCTTTCCGAAGCTGGAGCTTGTGAGCTCTTCCAAACAGCAAGGTGTCCTTCAGCGGGACAGAGGAAGTCCAGTTAGAGGGCTCCAGGGTCCCCATATGGAAAGATTCGATAGCAGAGCTCTCTAATGGATGCCTGGAAACCCACCTCCGTTACCACTGAAGCCTAGGAACAGGGCAGCTTTGATCCAATGGCTCTGCTTCGCAGTTCCAAGGGATCTGAGTTGACGGAGGTTCTCAGTCTGACGGGTCACAATGCTGCTTGGTGTCCAGGGAGACCTTAGCATGTGGCGGTAGCCCTGGGGCCATGCACGAACCTCCTAGCCTGTGGGTGGGACCCCGTTCCCAAGAGCAAAGTTTCCTTCTCGGGAACAGAGGGGTTCTACTGTATGGCTCAGGGACCACACGTTGGGCCATATGTTGGTTTTCCAGAACAGCCCGGAGGGACAGAGGCCTGAAAACCTAAGCTCGGTTTTGGAAGAGGTCCTAGAGGCATGTCAAGTTGAATCTTCGGACTCAGGCCCATTGACGTGCGTGTCTTCCTGGAGGTAGGTGCTGATGGTGTCTCATACTGCGCCTTTTTTCCAGAGCGGCCTATGAAATTGGGGTGGGTCTAGGTGCCTTGCAGGTTTCTCCCATTCTGGATGGTTTGGGCAACTGAGACGGGCAGAGTTTCCTCAGGAGAGCAGGCCCAGTGATGCGGTGTGTTTCTGGGGCTCCCATCCTGGAGGGCATGTGGTCAAGGATTTGGGAACGAAGTCTTCAGACAGCAACTCGGGGAAAAATTAGGGGCGATGTTAAGGCAGGCCCGATGTGCAGACCCTGAAAGCAGCTCTTCAGGATTTGAAATTCGGGTGCCCGGGAGGCAGTAGCAGAATCTTTTCTCTCTGGACTGTATATCTAGTAGGGTCTCGGAATGGATGGGTGAGCACATGGGTCCATTGGATATTCTCCCTTTCTGGGGATTCTGCCAGGCTCCCAAGAGTTTGGTGTTTTTCTGGGGAAGGGAAGAGTCCTTTTTCCATCTCAGGCGTCCTGCCCAAACAGGGATTCCAGAGACGGGTTGTGGGTCACGTGGCCTGGACAAAACCACCAAGGGTTAGGATTTGGGTCTAGGGGCACAATAGGTTCTCTCTGTGGGATCCTGGTCCAGCCCCGAAAGCATGTGTTTGAAAGGGGTCTCAGGCTAAGAGTCACAATGCCTGTTTGTGCCCAGTTGCCCCTCCTGAGTGGGCGTGGTCTCATGGGCCATGCAGGTGGCTCCCACTCTGAAAGTAGTAAAACGATATCAACATCCACTTTCCTGCCATGGGGAAGGAGGAGTACTCTGTTGTGATTCAGGTACACACCAGGATAGGGATTTGCCCTACTTTCTGGGATCAGATAACTGCATACCCAGGTTGGATGGAAATAACGGCCTCGGGCCTAGGCAGTTCCCACCAGCAGGGTATGGGTCCCGCTATCTGGCTGGCCGACAGGAGATTGGGTCTCGGGCTGTGTTACACAGGGCTTTAGTACACAGGGCGACCTATGATATCAGGGTGCCTTTGAGGGACGTGTGGTTGGACGCTCATTTGAGCTTTTGGGCAGACCTGTAGGACATTTCTTCTTTCTGTTGGCCAGGTAGAAGGCAGCTTTGTGACTCCAGAATTCTCAAGGTGGAGGGCCTGCTGGCAAAGCTTGTGAGGATCGAAATCTGAAAACACAAGCTCTGGTTATGTTCAGTGCCGAGGGCATGACAGTTCCAATGTGCAGCAGCTGTTTTAAGATCTCCAGCCCCTGAGGATGGGCGAGGGTGAGATGTCTGCTCACACTGGAATTTGTATCCATGATGGCCAACGAATGCTCGCGTGTCCTCAAGAAGCCTTGGAGGCATATCCAAGCTGGAGCTTGTGAGCTGCTCCTAACCACAAGGTGTCCTTCTGCGGGACAGGGGAAGTCAGGTTAGAGGTCTCCCACATGGAAAGATTCGACAGCAGAGCTCTCCGAATGGATGCCTGGAAACCCCACCTCACGTTACCACAGCAGCCAAGGAACAGGGAAGCTTTGATCCGCTGCCTCTGGTTCGAAGTTCCAAGTGATCTGAGTTGACCGAGGTTTTCATTCTGACGGGTCCCAATGCTCTTGGTGTCCAGGGAGACCTTAGAATGTTGCTGTGGCTCTGGGGCCATGCAGGATTCTCCTAGGCTGAGGGTTGGTCCCCGTTCTCAAGAGGAAGGTTTCCTTCTCGAGACCAGAGGGATTCTATTGTATGGCAAGGGCCACACGTTGGGCCATAAGTTGGTTTTCCAGAACAGGACTAAGGGAAAGAGGCCTAAAACCTAAGCTAGGTATTGGATGAGTTTCTTCGGGCATGTCAGGTTCAATCTTCAGACTCAGGTCCATTGATGTGCGTTTCTTCCTGCAGGTAGGTGCTGAAGGTGTGTCAGTCAGACTGCGCATTTGTTCCAGAGCAGCCTATGAAATTGGTGTGGGTACAAGTTCCTTGAAGGTTTCTCCCATTCTGGAAGGTTTGGGCAACTGAGATGTGCAGAGTTCCCTCGGGAGAGCAGGCCCAGTGATGCTGTTTGGTTATGGAGGTCCCATCCTGGAAGACATGAGGTCACGGCTTTGGCAACCAAGTCTTCAGACAGCAACTCGCGGAAGACTTAGGAGCGAAGTTATAGCAGGCCCGATCTGCAGACACTGAAAGCAGGTCCTCAAGATTTGAAATTCGGATGCCTGGGAACAGTAGCAGAGGCTTTTCAGTCTGGACTCTATATCCAGGTTGGCCTCAGAATGATAGGGTTGCTACACGGTTCCTTTGGAGGTTCTACCAAACTGGGGTTTTTCCCCGGCTCCCAAGAATTTGCTGTCTTTCTGGGGGAAGGGAAGAGTGCTGTTTTCCACGACAGGGGTCCCGCCCAGACAAGGATTCCAGAGTGGGATTGTGGGTCACGTGGCCTGGACAACACCACCAAGGGATCGGTTTTGGGCCAAGAGGCACGAGAGGCCTGCTCTCTGGCTTCCTAGTCCAGCCCCCAACAGGGTGTGCTTTAAAGGGGTCTCAGGCTGAGGGACCCAATGCCTGCTTGTGCCCAGTTGCCCCTCCTGAGTGGACGTGGTCTCATTGGCCATGTAGCTGGCTCCCACCCTAGAGTAGTACAACCATCTCAACATCCACAGTCCTGCCATGAGGAAGGAGGAGTACTCTGCTTTGGTTCAAGTTCCCCCATAGGCAGGGATTTGCGCTACCTTCTGGGGTCAGGTACCTGCATACCCAGGTTCGCAGAAGATGACGGACTCTGACCAAGACAGAGCCCACGTGCAGGATATGGGTCACGCTATGTGGCTGGCTGACAGGACTTCGGGGCTCGGGCTGTGTCACACAGAGCATCAGTTCACAGGGCGGACTATGATATCAGGGTGCCCTTGAGGGTCATGCTGCTGGACCCTCATCTGGGGATTCAGGGCAGACCCGAAGGGCATTTCTTCCTTCCGGTGGGCAGGCAGAAGGCAGCTTTGTTTTTCCAGAATTCCCAATATGGATGGCCTGCTGGCAAGGTGTGTGAGGATGGAAGTCTGAAAACAAAGCTATGCTTATGTTCAGTGCCGAGGCCATAACAGTTCCAATGTGCAGCGTCTGTTTCGAGATCTCAAGCACCAGACGATCGAGTGTGGGATGTCTGCTCACACTGGAATTTGTATCCATGATGGAGAACGAATGCTCGTGCGGCCTCAAGAAGCCTTGGGGGCTTTCCGAAGCTGGAGCTTGTGAGCTGCTCCAAAGAGCAAGGTGTCCTTCAGTGGGACAGGGGAAGTCCAGTTAGAGGGCTCCAGGGTCCCCATATGGAAAGATTCGATAGCAGAGCTCTCCAAATGGATGCCTGGTAACCCCACCACCGTTACCACTGAAGCCTAGGACCAGGGCAGCTTTGATCCAGTGGCTCTGCTTCGCAGTTCCAAGGGATCTGAGTTGACGGAGGTTCTCAGTCTTACGGGTCACAATGCTGCTTGGTGTCCAGGGAGACCTTAGAATGTGGCGGTGTCTCTGGGGCCATGCAGGAACCTCCTAGCCTGTGGGTGGGACCCCTTTCCCAAGAGCAAAATTTCCTTCTCGGGACCAGAGGGGTTCTACTGTATGGCTCAGGGACCACACGTTGGGCCATATGATGGTTTTCCAGAACAGTCCGGAGGGACAGAGGCCTGAAAACCTAAGCTAGGTTTTGAATGAAGTCCTAGGGGCATGTCAGGTTGAATCTTCGGACTCAGGCCCATTGACGTGCGTGTCTTCCTGGAGGTAGGTGCTGACGGTGTCTCATACTGCGCCTTTTTCCCAGAGAGGCCTATGAAATTGGGGTGGGTTCAGGTTCCTTGCAGGTTTCTCCCATTCTGGATGGTTTGGGCAACTGAGACGGGCAGAGTTTCCTCGGGAGTGCAGGCCCAGTGATGCGTTGTAGTTCTGGGGGTACCATCCTGGAGGGCATGTGGTCAAGGCTTTGGGAAAGAAGTCTTCAGACAGCAACTCGGGGAAGAATTAGGGGCGAGGTTATGGCAGGCCCGATGTGCAGACCCTGAAAGCAGCTCCTCAGGATTTGAAATTCGGGTGCCTGGGTTGCGGTAGCAGAGGCTTTTCTCTATGGACTGTATACCTAGGATGGTCTCGGAATGGACAGGTGAGCACATGGGTCCATGGGATATTCTCCCTTTCTGGGGATACTGCCAGGCTCCCAAGAGTTTGGTGTTTTTCTGGGGGAAGGGAAGAGTGCTCTTTTCCATCTCAGGGGTCCTGCCCACACAGGGATTCCAGAGAAGGGTTGTGGGTCACGTGGCCTGGACAACCCCACCAAGGGTTAGGATTTGGGTCTAGGGGCACAATAGGTTCTCTCTGTGGGATCTTGGTACATCCCCGACAGGCTGTGCTTGAAAGGAGTCTCAGGCTAAGAGTCACAATGTCTGTTTGTGCCCAGTTGCCCCTCCTGAGTGGGCGTGGTCTCATGGGCCATGCAGGTGGCTCCCACTCTGTAATTAGTACCACAATATCAACATCCACTTTCCTGCCATGGGGAAGGAGGAGTACTCTGTTGTTCTTCAGGTACACATAAGGGCACGGTTTTGCACTACCTTCTGGGGTCAGATACCTGCATACCCAGGTTGGATGGAAATAACGGGCTCGGGCCAAGGCAGTTCCCACCTGCATGATATGGGTCCCGCTATCTGGCTGGCCGACAGGAAATTGGGTCTCGGGCTGTGTTACACAGAGCATTAGTTCACAGGGCGACCTATGATATCAGGCTGCCCTTGAGGGCCGTGTGGGTGGACACTCATTGGGGGTTTTGGTCAGACCTGTAGGACATTTCTTCTTTCTGTTGGCCAGGTAGAAGGCAGCTTTGTGACTCCAGAATTCTCAAGGTGGAGGGCTTGCTGGCAAAGCCTGTGAGGATCGAAATCTGAAAACACATGCTATGGTTATGTTCAGTGCCGACGACATGACAGTTCCAATGTGCAGCAGCTATTTCAAGATCTCCAGCACCTGAGGATGGGCGAGGGTGAGATGTCTGCTCACACTGGAATTTGTATCCATGATGGCCAACGAATGCTCAGGTTGCCTCAAGAAGCCTTGCAGGCTTATGCAAGCTGGAGCTTGTGAGCTGCTCCAAACCACAAGGTGTCCTTCTGCGGGACAGGGGAATTCAGGTTAGAGGTCTCCCACATGGAAAAATTCGACTGCAGAGCTCTCCGAATGGATGCCTGGAAACCCCACCTCGCGTTACCACAGCAGCCAAGGAATAGGGCAGCTATGATCCTCTGCCTCTGGTTCGAAGGTCCATGTGATCTGAGTTGACCGAGGTTCTCAGTCTGAATGGTCCCAATGCTGCTTGGTGTCCAGGGAGACCTTAGAATGTGGCTGTGGCTCTGGGGCCATGCAGGAATCTCCTAGGCTGAGGGTTGGTCACCGTTCTCAAAAGCAAGGTTTCCTTCTCGAGACCAGAGGGATTCTATTGTATGGCTGGGGTCCACACGCTGGGCCATAAGTTGGTTTTCCAAAACAGGCCTGAAGGACAGAGGCCTGAAAACCTAAGCTAGGTTTGGATTAAGTTCTAGGGGCATGTCAGCTTCAATCTTCAGACTCAGGTCTATTGACGTGTGTTTCTTCCTGCAGGTAGGTTCTGAAGGTGTGTCAGTCAGACTGCGCATTTTTTCCAGAGCAGCCTATGAAATTGGTGTCGGTTCAGGTGCCTTGAAGGTTTCTCCCATTCTGGAAGGTTTGGGCAACTGAGATGTGCAGAGTTCCCTCGGGAGAGTAGGCCCAGTGATGCTGTTTGGTTCTGGAGGTCCCATCCTGGAGGGCATGTGGTCACGGATTTGGGAATCAAGTCTTCAGACAGCAACTCGGGGAAGACTTAGGAGCGAAGTTATGGCAGGCCCGATCTGCAGACCCAGAAAGCAGCTCCTCAGGATTTGAAATTCGGATGCCTGGGAGCAGTAGCAGAGGCTTTTCTGTCTGGACTCTATATCCAGGATGGCCTCGGAATGATAGTGTTGCTACATGAGTCCATGGGAGGTTTTTCCTATCTGGGGTTTTTCCATGGCTCCCAAGAGTTTGCTGTCTTTCCGGGGGAAGGGAAGAGTGCTGTTTTCCACGTCAGGGGTCCCATCCAAACAAGGATTCCAGAGTGAGGTTGTGGGTCACGTGGCCTGGACAACCCCAACAAGGGTTAGTATTTGGGCCTAGAGGCACGAGAGACTTGCTCTCTGGCTTCCTGGTCCAGCGCCCAACAGGGTGTGCTTTAAAGGGGTCTCAGGCTGAGGGTCACAAGGACTGCTTGGGCACAGCTGCCCCTCCTGAGTGGGCGTGGTCTCATGGGCCATGTAGCTGGCTCCCACTCTAGAGTAGTACAACCATCTCAACATCCACATTCCTTCAATGAGGAAGGAGGAGTACTCTGCTGTGATTCAGGTTCCCCCAAGGGCAGGGATTTGCGCTAACTTCTGGGGTCAGATACATGTATACCCAAGTTCGCAGGCGATGACGGACTCTGACCAAGACAGAGCCCACCTGCAGGATATGGGTCGCGCTATGTGACAGGCTGACAGTAGGCCGGGGCTCGGGCTGTGTCAGACAGAGCATCAGTTCACAGGGCGGCCTATGATATCAGGGTGCCCTTGAGGGCCATGCTGCTGGACCCTCATCTGGGGATTCTGGGCAGACCCTAGGGCATTTCTTCATTCCGGTGGGCAGGCAGAAGGCAGCTTTGTTTTTCCAGAATTCCCAATATGGATGGCCTGCTGGCAAGGTGTGTGAGGATGGAAGGGAAAACAAAACTATGCTTATGTTCAGTGCCGAGGCCATAAAAGTTCCAATATGCAGCGTCTGTTTCGAGATCTCAAGCACCTGAGGACAATCGAGTGTGAGATGTCTGCTCACGCTGGAACTTGTATCCATGATGGCCCACGAATGCTCGTGCGGCCTCCAGAAGCCTTGGCGACTATCCGAAGCTGGAGCTTGTGAGCTGCTCCAAACAGCAAGGTGTCCTTCAGCGGGACAGGGGAAGTCCAGTTAGAGGGTACCACGTTCCCCATATGGAAAGATTCGATAGCAGAGCTCTCCAAATGGATGCCTGGAAACTCCACCTTCGTCACCCCTGAAGCCTAGGAACCGGGCAGCTTTGATCCAGAGGCTCTGCTTCGCAGTTCCAAGGTATCTGAGTTGACGGAGGTTCTCAGTCTGACGGGTCACAATGCTGCTTGGTGTCCAGGGAGACCTTAGAATGTGGCGGTAGCTCTGGGGCCATGCACAAACCTCCTAGCCTATGGGTGGGACCCCGTTCCAAAGAGCAAAGTTTCCTTCACGGGACCAGAGGGGTTCTACTGTACGGCTCAGGGACCACACGTTGGGCCATATGTTGGTTTTCCAGAACAGGCCGAAGGGACAGAGGTCTGAAAACCTAAGCTAGGTTTTGGATGAAGTCCTACGGGCATGTCAGGTTGAATCTTCGGAACCAGGCCCAATGACGTGCGTGTCTTCCTGGAGGTAGGTGCTGACAGTGTCTCATACTGCGCCTTTTTTCCAGAGCGGCCTATGAAATTGGGGTGGGTTCAGGTGCCTTGCAGTTTTCTCCCAATCTGCATGGTTTGGGCAACTGAGACGGGCAGAGTTTCCTCAGGAGAGCAGGCCCAGTGATGCGGTCTGTTTCTGGTGGTCCCATCCTGGAGGGCATGAGGTCAAGGCTTTGGGAATGAAGTCTTCAGACAGCAACTCGGGGAAGAAATATGGGTGAGGTTATGGCAGGCCCGTTGTGCAGACCCTGAAAGCAGCTCCTCAGGATATGAAATTCGGGTGCCTGGGAGGCAGAAACAAAGGCTTTTCTCTCTGGACTGTATACCTAGTAGGGTCTCGGAATGGAAGGGTGAGCACATGTGTCCATGGGATATTCTCCCTTTCTGGGGATTCTGCCAGGTCCCAAGATTTTGGTGTTTTCCTGGGGAAAGGGAAGAGTGCTCTTTTCCATCTCAGGGGTCCTGCCCAAACAGCGATTCCAGAGACGGGTTGTGGGTCACGTGGCCTGGACATCCCACCAAGGGTTAGGGTTTGGGTCTAGGGTCACAATAGGTTCTCTCTGGGGGATACTGGTCCAGCCCCGACAGGCTGTGCTTGAAAGGGGTCTAAGGCTAAGAGTCAAATGCCTGTTTGTGCCCAGTTGCCCCTCCTGAGTGGTCGTGGTCTCATGGGCCATGCAGGTGGCTCCCACTCTGAAAGTATTACCACCATATCAACATCCACTTTCCTGCCATGGGGAAGGAGGAGTACTCTGTTGTGCTTCAGGTACACACAAGGACACGGCTTTGCACTAGCTTCTGGGGTCAGATACCTGCATACCCATCTTGGATGGAAATAACGGGCTCGGGCCAAGGCAGTTCCCACCAGCAGGATATGGGTCCCGCTCTCTCGCTGGCCGACAGGGGATTGGGTCTCGGGCTGTGTTACACAAAGCATCAGTTCACAGGGCGTCCTATGATATTAGGGTGCCCTTGAGGGCCGTGTGGTTGGACGCTCATTTGGGGTTTTGGGCAGACCTCTAAGCTGCTGGACCCTCATCTGGCGATTTTGGGCAGACCTGTAGGGCATTTCTTCCTTTAGGTGGGCAGGCAGAAGGCAGCTTTGTTTTTACAGAATTCCCAACGTGGATGGCCTGCTGGCAAGGTGTGTGAGATGGAAGTCTGAAAACAAAGCTATGGTTATGTTCAGTGCCGAGGCCATAACAGTACCAATGTGCAGCGTCTGTTTCGTGATCTCAAGCACCTGAGGAAGATCGAGTGTGAGATGTTTGCTCACGCTGGAATTTGTATCCATGATGGCCAACGAATGCTCGTGCGTCTTCAAGAAGCCTTGGCGGCTTTCCGAAGCTGGGGCTTGTGAGCTGCTCCAAACAGCAAGGTGTCCTTCAGCGGGACAGGGGAAGTGCAGTTAGAGGGCACCACGGTCCCCATATGGAAAGATTCGATAGCAGAGCTCTCCGAATGGATCCCTGGAAACTCCACCTCCGTTACCACAGAAGACTAGGAACAGGGCAGCTTTGATCCAATGGCTCTGCCTCGCAGTTCCAAGGATTCTGAGTTGACGGAGGTTCTCAGTCTGACGGGTCACAATGCTGCTTGGTGTCCAGGGAGACCTTAGAATGTGGCGGTAGCTCTGGGGCCATGCAGGAACCTCCTAGCCTGTGGGTGGGACACCGTTTCCAAGAGCAAAGTTTCCTTCTCAGGACCAGAGGGGTTCTACTGTATGGCTCAGGGACCACACGTTGGGCCATATGTTGGTTTTCCAGAACAGGCCGTAGGGACCGAGGCCTGAACAGCTAAGCTAGGTTTTGAATGAGGTCCTAGGGGCATGTCAGGTTGAATTTTCGGACTCTGGCCCATTGACGTTCGTGTCTTCCTGGAGGTAGGTGCTGACGGTGTCTCATACTGCGCCTTTTTTCCAGAGCGGCCTATGAAATTGGGGTGGGTTCAGGTGCCTTGCAGGTTCTCCCATTCTGGATGGTTTGGGCAACTGAGACGGACAGCGTTTCTTCGGAGAGCAGGCCCAGTGATGCGGCGTGGTTGTGGAGGTCCCATCCTGGAGGGCACGTGGTCAAGGCTTTGGGAACGAAATCTTCAGACAGCAACTCAGGGAATAATTAGAGGCGAGGTTATGGGAGGCCCGATGTGCAGACCCTGAAAGCAGCTCCTCAGGATTTGAAATTCGGGTGCCTGGGAGGCAGAAGCAGAGGCTTTTGTCTCTGGACTGTATACCTAGTAGGGTCTCGGAATGGAAGGGTGAGCACATGTGTCCATGGGATATTCTCCCTTTCTGGGGATTCTGCCAGGCTCCCAAGAGTTTGGTGTTTTTCTCAGGGAAGGGAAGAGTGATCTTTTCCATCTCAGGGGTCCTGCCCACACAGGGATTTCAGAGACAGGTTGTGGGTCATGTGGCCTGGACAACCCCAGAAAGGCTTAGGATTTGGGACTAGGGGCACAATAGGTTCTCTCTGTGGGATCCTGCTCCAGCCCCAACTTGCTGTGCTTGAAAGGGGTCTCAGGATAAGAGTCACAATGCCTGTTTGTGCCCAGTTGCCCCTCCTGAGTGGGCATGGTCTCATGGGCCATGCAGGTGGCTCCCACCCTGAAAGTAGTACAACCATATCAACATCCACTTTCCTGCCATGGGGAAGGAGGAGCACTCTGTTGTGCTTCAGGAACACATAAGGGCACGGTTTTGCACTACCTTCTGGGGTCAGATACCTGCATACCCAGGTTGGATGGAAATAACGGGCTCGT